>NW_021835018.1:0-12500 GCF_006345805.1 Octopus sinensis | reverse complement strand
CAGTGGGAAGTCCCAAAGAATCGTTACATCTCTTTCAGTTACAACCTCAAAGTAATGTACCGTTTGTCAGCAGTCTTGATTTATAACGCCGACACATAATCCAATGTAGACATTGACCAACACTGTCATGTCTTACTCTGTATTCTACAGGTGCTAAAACCTTACATCCGGAGATTAGGTGGTCGAGTGTTTCTACCCCGTCGTTGTAGTATCGGCATTTTGGGTTTACCGGGTTTAATAAGCTCTGATATTGGGCAGCGAAGATAAAGCCTTCACTCTTTGCCTTCAGTTCTGCGTTCGGTAGCTGCTGATGTGTGTGCCTCTGGTCTACATCAGCTTGTTTGCTACGGGCTACATGTTTGTCATGCAGAGATTTTTGTTCCTACCTATCAGTCAATTGTTCAAGCGTATTTTGCTTTGCTGTTGATTTCACCTTCTTTGCAACTACAGTTGCTGCACTTCCCACATGCTATTCAACCTCGGTATTATGCATAAACTCACTTTGTTTTGTTCTTCTTCATAACAGAATGAAGCTTCTTACGTCTTCCATGGTTTTTAACGAGCTTTAGCATCCAGTCGTTAGATGTTTCAAGATATTTTGCCAGTCTAACTGTGGTGGTTTTGTAGGAGATTTCAAATTGGATCAAGTCTCAACCTCCTTGAGCTCTGGGTAGGTAAAGACGATCTGCGTCTGCCTTTGGGTGGTGAGTCTTATTGCAAGTCATCATTATTGTTGTTGTTGTTGTTATTATTATTATTATTATTATTATTATTATTATTATTATTATTATTATTATTACTATTTTTTTTTCTTCATTTTTTAAAATTATTTTTAATCTTCATTTTTGTTACAGTCACCTGCCGGAAGACACCCAGCGTCCTGGGGCGAGTGAAAGATAAGAGATGTTACAATATAACTGAAAGCTTGAAGAGGGGAGGTAGGGAAATATCTTCATGTAATACAACAGAGACGTTTAAATGAATCGCGTTTTTCTAAGGATGTGGGCAATACTTGTCAGCACAATCTTCTAGATTTCTCTGAGACATGGTTCCCCTGGGATCTTATCTAAATGTTTCTAACATCCCTCTTTTTTATATCATACCTAGGCACCTAAAATAATAGGAACACTTCTCGTTTTGAGATACCACATCTTTTGCATTTCAATTTCCAGGGCCTTACATTTACTTAGTTTGTCAAATTCCTTTACAGATATATTTTTATCAGTGTGAACGCTCATATCTATTACTGTACAAGTATTTTCTTCCCGCTCTTTAATAATTATGTCTGGTCGATTAGCCTTGATCGTTCTGTCAGTGTTGACTGGAAACTCCCATATGATAGTGACATTCTGCGTTTATATTTTCCACTTTTCATGGAAATTTGGAAATATAGGAGGCTCTAACGACCCTTGACGTTTCTCACACAACATTTATCAAAGATGCCCCAACTGAAATCATAACATATTTATTCATATCTAGGACATCACTATCCAAGAGGACATTTTTGTTTATACTTTTGCTATCTTCGCCCCGCTTAACTCCGTCCTGGAAACCCATAATCAAAAGAGTTCCAACTAAGATCTACAATATCATTTTTCTTTCTTTCCAGAACTACCCGGCTCAAAATGTCATTTACTTCTGGAGATATATGGACCAGATTCAAGGAATATTTTGCTGCTTATTTTAACGAGCTTTTAGAGAAAATTAACGAAATAAAGATTTACATAAAGAAGATGCCTATGTTGTTTTGCACTAGGTTATTCTACACCCAAAACATCCTGAACTGAACCATCTCATGTCCTGTATACCGATGTCTACGCTAACCAATTTGCTCTTTGTGTTGCTACGGTGGCGTACGATTTGAAGGTAATTTAAGTGATATTTCTTGCAGGTCGTGTAAAGGAAGGTGTAACAATTTTATGAAAGAATTTAGTGTTAGACTTTCGATTTTGTCTCGTCGTTGATGTAGCTGGTGTGGTTTTAGTCTGGTTCCATATCAGCCCTTATTCCTTTATTGCCCACAAGAAGCTACACACAGAGAGGACAAACAAGGACAGACAAACGGATTAAGTCGATTATATCGACCCCAGTGCGTAACTGGTACATATTTAATCGACCTCGAAAGGATGAAAGGCAAAGTCGACCTCGGCGGAATTTGAACTCAGAACGTAGCGGCAGACGAAATACTGCTAAGCATTTCGCACGTCGTGCTAACGTTTCTGCCAGCTCGCCCCCTTCATATCAGCCTTGATAGAGAATTACCTATGTCAAAACATATTCCAGATATAGCCTCTATACTTTTGTATGTGTATAAGGGACTACATTATATAAGGTGTCCTGGCATTTTTAAAGACATTAAGGTGTGATTTGAGGGAGATTCAGCAACTATTTTTGATAGGTGGAATGTTCATGCGCAGATGCCACTAATGATCGAGATAAAAGGAAGGGAAATTACACCGACAGATAATTGAAACCGCAAACATAAAATGCTCTTTCGCCAAGAAACTAAATTTTGCGCTTTGCCACTCATCACATACACAGAAAGGGTAATTATTAGAGAGGGATATATATCATGATAGATTCTGCATTAATGTTTAGGCTTAACTGAGAAGGCGGGAAAAATACCAATAAAAAGCTACAAAGTATAATCAATTTAATGACGTGAGTACACTTGTTATTGCATGAATGTGTTTGCTTGCCTATGTTCGCCTCAGTGTGCGTGTCCAGTGTGACATATACTCTGTGTGTGTATATATATGCATATGTATACAGAAGCATACATACACACTAAAAGACACACACATACGCACATTATATACATATATATTGTGGTCTGACATATATGTATATGTTTATAAATGTATACGCAAGTGTCTATATATGTTTTAGTACCCTCCATAGAGACACACCTATCTATCTATCTATCTATCTATCTATCTATCTATCTATCTATCTATCTATCTATCTATCTATATCTATCTATCACTCTCTCTCTCTCTCACTCTCTCTCTCTCTCTCTACTATAGCCTTGGGCTGACCAAAGCCTTCTGAGTGGATTTGGTTGACGGAAACTGGAAGAAGTCCGTCGTAATATGGGTATATATATAATATATATATATATATATATATTATATATATAATATGTATGTATGTATGTGTGTGTGTGTGTGTGTGTGTATGTTTGCGTGCCTGTTTGTCTTCCCAGCATCGCTTGACAACCGATGCTGATGTGTTTACATCCCCGTAACGTAGCGGTTCGGCAAAAGATACCGATAGAATAAGTACTACGCTTACAAAGAATAAGCTCTGGAGTCGATTTGCTCGGCTATAAAGGCGGTGCTCCAGCATGGCCGCAGTCAAATGACTGAAAGAGTAAAAGAGTAAAAGAGTAAAAGAGTAAGAGATATACAGACATACATACGTACATACATGCATACATACATATACGTACACACACACACACACACACACACACACACTCATATATATACACAACACGGTGTAGCAAGAAGAAAAACGTAGCGGGCATAATATTAGTAACAGCACCCGCAGCAACAATAGTAGTAGTAGTAGTAGTAGTAGTAGTAGTAGTAGTAGTAGTAGACAATAACAATGGCAACCACAACATTAAAAAGTGTAGGATCATGAAACACTAAAATTATCGAACCTTAATCTTTGACGTTTGATGTAACCCTATATTCTATACACATATGCAATTTAAATATATGTGGTGTGTGTGTGTATGTGTATGTGTATGTATGTGTGTGCGTATACAAATACACAAGCACTTACATATATGTGTGAGTCTATATATATATATATATACATATATATATTTTATATGTATGTATGGTTTTATGTATGTATACGCGTGAGATGGCAAATGATAGTGCGGTGTAAAATGGGCGGAACGGTTTAATCAGATGTAAAAATTATTGCTTCTTCGATTTATGGCCGAAAAGAAGCCTTTTATTTCGGATAGACACTTCCGTTGGCATTGATTGTTATCAGTCGTTTTATTTACTGCTGATCAAATTTACATTACTGCATACCGCCTATTTGACAATTTTAGAACATTTTATTGCAATATTAACTTCGTTGCCTTCCCCTATAATGCGTTTTTTCCCCTCAGCCTTTATTTTTTATTTACAAAATTTTCTATTAGTTGGTTTATTTCTTGTAGCCATAACGCCTTCTTGATTTTAAAGGCGCTGTCGTAGTTTGCTGTGGATTTATGCCAAACGACTCTTTTGTTGTACAGAATATTAACCATTATCAGGATAAGTGGAGTGACAGGTATAGAAGAGCAACAGAGGCGATACTGAATACTATTAATTCTCTCTATAAGACCGTTAGTAGGGACAATATGTGTGGTGGTGAAAAAAAAAATTTATTGCAGAATTTAGTTTCAGCTTTTCAAGCTAGGATTTTAAATAATTTTGGTTTCAAATTACACGCGCCGTCTACATCGAACCAATACTCGTTTATTCTAGATTAACAGCTTGAGCTATTGTCAGAACACATTTGATAACTGGTAGTAGGGAAGTAGCAGAAATGAAGGATTAGTATACAAAACGTTTATGATATATCGAATTTAGTTTCGTCTGCCGCTACGTTCTGTGTTCAAATTACGCCGAAGTCGACTTTGCCTTTCATCCTTTCGGGGTCGATTAAATAAGTACCAGTTACGCATTGGGGTCGATATAATCGACTTAATCCGTTTGTTTGTCCTCTCTGTGTGTAGCCCCTTGTGGGTAGTAGATATATCGATTTTAGTTTCTTGTGTCTTGATCCTGAGGTTCAAATCTTCCGACGCCTTACACTAGTTCTTTTCATGCAAGCAACTTAACAAATTAGAAGCAGGTTCAAATACTGAGGTTCAAATCTTCCGACGCCTTACACTAGTTCTTTTCATGCAAGCATCTAAACAAATTAGATGCAGGGATATATTTATTACATTAGTTCTAAGTGACACAATGTATCTCAAGACATTTTACTGAAACGACTTTTCTAAGATCAGTTCTCTAAATATATCTTTTGGCCGCATAAGTTTAAATTTTGAGTAATTTCAAAACAGAATATCGAATAGTTTTAAATACAAAATGAAAATAAATGAAACTAAAAATTAAAAAATAATAATAAAAATAACTAAAACAGTAGTAGAGTTTGGATTATTTCTACCTGTAACAATTTCATAACTTACGTGATACTGATTGCAGGTAATAATTCAATCATTAACAGCAGAATATAAAATTTCTGCTTCAGGGAAGTCATTAAACAATAATCATAAATCCCACGATAGTTGCGAGGAAAAAAAATCGAACATTCTACAGAATAAGTTATTAAAAAAATTATTCCCAAAATAGATATTTTAATGAAAATTCGTTCGTTAAAAAATCTTCGTACCTTATTAAATACTTGTATCATCCCATTATCTGTATCTATTTAAAAGTTACTTTATTATTTGTGGTGTAAATTTATCTGATGCAGCTTCATACACACCAATTTGTGATATTTAGCTACATCTTTAATATTTCTTATTCTATGTTCAAATACCACTCGGGTACACTTTAGGTAAAATAAATATCAAATGCTGGTGTTGATTACACCGAAAAATCGCAGCCTAGTACACATGTTAGAAAATATAGTTATTATTACAAATCACAGTATTCGTAATATCCTATGTTGTGAGGCTCGATATATTAGGAAGGACTGAAATTTTGATTGATGTACAGCGAGCTTGCAGAAACGTTAGCACGCCGAGCAAAATGATTAGCCGTATTTGGTCCTTGTTTCTGTTCTGAGTTACATTGACTGCAGGACTCTACTGGGGATCTTTATATTTTGACCGACAGATTAAAAAATATTTTTTTTGTAACTAAACACTTTGAAACTTCGGATACTGGTAGAATGTGTCATAAAAAACATCTTTTACTCTTAGCATTTTTGAGAAAAACTTATATTTAGGAAGTTATTTCACGTTAAAGTTCTCGTATTTCGGTAATTTCAACCAATCAATGACGTGTATTCAGCTGAATAAAATTACTGTTGTTGTTTGCCAAATAGAACTTCCGGCGGTGTATATTTCATTTGTCACTGTTATTTATGACAAACCTAACCCTAAAATCCTAACCCTAACCCTAAAATCCTAACCCTAACACCCTAACCCTAAAACACTAGCCCTAATCCAAAAACCCTAACCCTAACTCTAAAACCCTAACCCTAACCCTAAAACCTTAAAACCAGTACAGTGACAAACGAAAAATATACCGCCGATAGTTGTTGTTGACAAACAACGGCAGAAATTTTATTCAGCTGAATACACATCATTGGTTGAAATTACCGTAATAACAGAACTTTAACGAGAAATAACTTCGTAAATATAAGTTTTTCTTAAAAATTATTAGAGTAAAAGATGTTTTATATGACACATTCTACCAGTGTCCGAAGTTTGAAAGTGTTTAGTTACAAAAAATTATTTTTTAAAATCTGTCGGTCAAAAGGTAAAGATCCCTCAACTAGTTCTTATTGTAACGACTCCGAAAGGATGAAAGGTAATGTGGCATTTGAACTCAGGACGTAAAGTCGGAAGAAATGCTTGCTAAGCATTTTGTCCGACGCAGAAACGATCCTTACAGTTCACAGCAGTACTATAATTACAACATAAGATGTCTATTCACAATAGAAATTATAAATAAATAATATATATATATATATATAAATGAATAAACATAAAAGCAAACTTACCTGATTTTTTATCTTCCTCAGTATGGAATAGTCTATCTTCAGCTTGCAGACGAATGAAAACAAAATCGGGATTTTACGATTTAGGCTTCATAAACCAATACAGAATTTAGTTTCCAGGTATTACTTTGTTCTGTTAATTACTTTATTTATTTATTTTACATTGTAAAATAGATAACGGATGCATGTGGACATTTGTATCAATGGAAATCAATCTGAATCAATCAGACAGAACTCGCTAATTTACGGTCGTTTGATGCACCATTAAGCTTAACGCTAGTTAGAGACAGTGCAGTATCTCAACTGTTGCCACTGATCGATTTTCACGCTTGCACGGAGACTCTGAGATCGAATCTACAGCAGTGAGTAAGAGCTTCATATTTAATTCGGTGCACTTAGCCATCTGCTAAACAGTGGTAACCTTTTTATCTTTTAGTAGTTTCACTCATTAGATAGCGGCCATGCTGGAGCAGCGGCTTGGGTTTTTTAGTCGAACAAATTGACCCCAGTAATTATTTCTTTTCAGCCGGGTACTTATACTTTTCGTCTCTTCGAAGAGCCGCAAGGTTTCGCGGTTGTAGGTACGCCAACAAATTGTCAAGTGGTGGTGGTGGTAAGCAAAAACACCGACACGCACGCACACACACACACACACACACACAAACACACACACACACACACACAAACACGCGCGCGCGCAGATAAATATGCGACATATATAAATAAATATATATATATTGTATGTATGTATGTATATATATATATATATATATATGTATATATATGTATATATATATATATATATGTATATATATGTATATATATATATATATATATATATATACATCATATATATGTATATAATGTATATATATATATTGTTATATATTTATATATTGTATATATATTATATATATATATATATATATATTATATATATGTATATATATGTATATATATATATATATCTATATATTATGTATATATATATTATATTTATTATATATATATATATATTATGTATATATATATATATATGTATATATATGTATATATATATATATGTGTATATATATATAATATATATATATTATATATATAATATACCCGGGTTGGACAAAATTATGGAAGCACCTTAAAATTTCAAACAAATTTATTTAATATGGGGCACGACCGCCTTTGTCAGTAATTACAGCTTGAGTTCTACGAGGAATGGATTCGTACAAAGTTTGAATTGTTTCCAAAGGAATTTCTGTTCATTTTTCAGCTAAAAATGTCTCCTGTTCTTGTAGTGGTTATGGTGGAGGATATCAACACCTTACTTGTTTTTTCTAAAATGTACCATAATCTGGGGATTGCGGTGGCCAGATAAGATGTTCAACTGCACTAGAATGTTCCTCGTGCGATTCAATAACAACTTTTGCTGTGTGAATTTGAGCATTATCATCCTGAAAAATTTCTCTTTCCTCAGGAAACAGTTCCGCAAATATAGAATCATTTTGATCAGATAAAATGCATAAATAGTCTGGACTATTAATTTTGCCTTGAAAGGAAACCATTGGGCCGGCGAATTTCCAAGATACACCCCCCGCCAAACCTTCTCAATGTTTAACAGTTGGAAGAAGGCAGTCTGGGTCAAATGCTTCTTTTGACTGTCTCTACACGTATACACGGCCAGTAGTCGGAAATAAGATAAAGGATGAAAATAACATTCTTCCGAGAAAATAACATTCTTCCACTGCTCTAGAGATCAATTCTGTAGGTTTTATTCCACTGTAAACGCTTTGCAAAGATTGTGTTTCAAAGTAGTGGTTTTCTGATTGCAGCCCCACCTTGAAATCCAGTTTTGTGCAGCTCCCACCGAACAGTTTTAGTGGAAAGTGTATTCTCGAGGTGGTCATTAAGCTCTGCAGCAATTTTGGGATGTGTACTTTTGTGATCCTTTCTAACAATTCATGTAAGAGTCCGACGATCCCTATTTGAATGTTCTGGTCTTCTTCCGGAGTTTTGTTTCAACGAAGAGGTGTTTCCCTCTTTCTCAAATGTTGTCATTACTTTTCAATCAGTATTTCTTGATACGCTAAACATTTCGGCTGTTTTTGTTAGCCTACCGCCTGCCATATCTGCATCGACAATTCGTCCTCTTTGAAAGTCCGATGGAAAGTCCTCTTAGAAAGTCCGAACATATTAAGCAACAAAAAAGCATAAAAATTAACAAGCTTTTGAGGTTTTATAGATATTTCAAAATTATGATGCAAAGTGTTTCCATTATTTTGTCTAACCCCTGTACATGTATATATATACACCACACACACACACACACATATATATATATATATATATATATATATACACACACACATACATATATATACATATGTGTGCGTGTGTGTGTACATATATGTGTGTATATACATGTATATATAGATTCATATATCTTCACATATCAGCAAAGTCACGGAACGAGTAGTCCGCAAGAAACTAATTGCGTTCCTTGACGAAAATTACTTGCTGATTGACACTCAGCATGGATTTCGGGCAGGTAAAATCTGTCTAACACAGCTCCCGCAACACTACGACTGGATGTAAAAACAGGCTGCTGAATGACTCAAATATGGCTGTGATATATCTCGACTATGCAAAAGCCTTTGACAAAGTCGACCATGGTATGACAGGTCACAAACTGCGTGATCTCGACTGCACAACTTTCGAAAAGATAGACGTCAGGCAGACGTGGCCAATGGAGCCACCTCCAAGGAAACACAAATAGCAAGTGGTGTCCACAGGGCATTGTCTTCGGGCCACTTCTATTCATAGTGGCCCTCTCAGACATGTCCTCAGCTGCTCAGATAGCCACACTTTCTAGCGATGCAGATGACACAAAAGTCTCTCAGACGATACAAAATCCTGCAAATATTGCACATCTGCAACGGGAGTTGGATGCAATATACAAGTGCGCTGAGGACAACAACATGCAGTTTAATGCAGGAAAATTCCAGGCCCTACGCTACCAGCACACAACGATAAGTGACATGCAGACAGGATACATTGTCCCAGAAAGAACTGAAATCCCTGAATCAAAATTAGTGCTTGACTTGGTTATTGACATGAGCAATGATGCATCTTTTCAAGTGCATATTACCAATTTGGTAATAAAATGCAGATGGATGGCAGGCTGGAACCTCCGAATTTTCAAAACAAGCGAAAAGGAGACATTGATGATTCTTTGGAGGACATACATCCTTAGCTGCTTGGACTACTGCTCCCAACTATGGTCACGATACACTATAGAAACAACAACGTAATTCAAAGCAGTCTAACGAAGCTACACTAAGAAAATCGTCAAAACGTTTCTCCCTAGTTCGAAGGCGGGAAAGATGCAGTGATATACATCTAGAAAATCGTAGAAGGTCTTGTATCAAACTTTGGCATTGAAAGTTACTCAAACTGCAGAACGTGGCACCACTGCAACATGCCAAAGATCCCTGCATGGTCATGAAAATACAGGACCAGATACTGCAACAGCTTTGGCTTCAAAGGCCCACCAGTCTTCTATGTCCTTCCAAAATGCGGGAGAGACCTGCATGATGTGGATGTGTTTTAAAAGCAAAACTGGATCTCTTCCTGTCAAGGGTCCCAAATGAACCTACCGCACGGTAGGAAACAGATGAAGGCAGTGGCATCAAGTTCCCTCATTGACCAAATGCCACATATCAGGGGAGGTTTCAACTATTGGCGCTGCTCAATATGACCGCAGCTTTGAAGCTGAAACATTTTAAAAGATATATATATATATCAGGAAGTAATTTTATTCTCAAGCGCAGGATAGTGCTAGTATCATTGCAAGAAGAGGATAAGCTATCCATATTTTGTAGAAAAATCTGTCGGCGGTCAGCCATGAGACTCGAACTCACTACCTTGTGATTACGCGTCAAATACTTTACCCTTAAGCTAAACTGCCCAGCGACAAATCCTGCAATTTTAGGATATATAAATCTAGCTTTATAAGACGCTATCGCACGTCTTATATAAATCTATCCTAAAATTGTTGAAGAATTTGTCCCTGGGAAGGATATGAGTTCGAGGCTCATGGCTGGCCGCCGACAGATTCTTTTGCAAAATATGGATAGTTTATTCTGTTCGTGCTATCATATTAACATTATCATGCGATTGAGAATAAAATTATATCCGAATTTATACACACACACACACACACACACACACACACACACACACATATATATACATATACATATATCTTTAAATCACTCTCTGTCTTTCTTTATCTGTCTGTCTATCTCTCTTAGTATATATATATAATTTAGAGACAAACCGCTATTTAGTTATTCCATCAATACTGAAAAGATATTACCGATAATAACCACATAAAAATTAATTAAATACCTTATAATTATTATTCTAAAGATCTCATAACAAATCAAACATAACTAAATAGCGGCGTGTCTCTAAATTCTCTCTCTCTCTCTCTCTATATATATATATAATATTGTGAATTTTGATTTAGTGTGCTAAGTTAAAATTTTCTTCCTGTTAGCTTGGAATTATTACATTCCCTAACTATTAACACACACACACACACACACACACACACACACACACCACACACATCTATATATATATATATATATATATATAATATATATATATATATATATATATATATATATATGATGTTATGGGCTTCTTTAGTTTCCGTCTACGAAATCCATAGGAAGACACTTTTCACGTCTACACATGAGAGTCGTGTACTGATTTTCACACTAAGTGGAGAACCCACGCGAGATGGTGGACATCAGTTCCTGCTTATATTACATGTAATTTTGTGTCCAGAAGAAAATAGACAATACTCGAATGAAACAACCGAGTCAGGTAATTATCTAAACAAAATGTAATATTCTAGAAAGGGCTGCCTGGTCCACAAGAACTTGTTAAAAGTTTGGAAATGGAAACTAACCCCTCTTCTATTCTTGGACTGATTTTTTGAAACAACATGGTATGTGTCAGACCTCGAACGTTCATCATTAGATTTATGTTCAGGATCATTATTCAGAATGTTTTCTTCCAAATCTATACTCTTTACTCTTTACTCTTTTACTTGTTTCAGTCATTTGACTGCGGCCATGCTGGAGCACCGCCTTTAATCGAGCAACTCGACCCCGGGACTTATTCTTTTGTAAGCCCAGTACTTATTCTATCGGTCGCCCTTGCCGTACCGCCAAGTTACGGGGACACAAACACGCCAGCATCGGTTGTCAAGCAATGCTAGGGGGACAAACACACTCACACAAACACACACACGCATATATATAATATACATATATACGACAGGCTTCTTTCAGTTTCCGTCTACCATCTACTCACAAGGCTTTGGTCGGCCCGAGGCTATAGTAGAAGACACTTGCCCAAGGTGCTACGGAGTGGGACTGAACCCGGAACCATGTGGTTAGTAAACAAGCTACTTACCACACAGCCACTCCTGCTAATATCTTAAACTTTTCCAACTCAAATAGGTACCTAAAGGGTTCGAACTTCTGCATCCTATTAATAGAAGTCTCACGAAAATACTGCGCTCTGTCCTTATATTTTCGCTTTCAACTGCTGTCGTATTCTACAGCACACACGTACACACACACACATACTTTCCCTCTCTCTCACACACACACACATACACCCACACATATATGAAGATGTTTCAATATAGATATTTACACAGTTACAAACACACAAAGGCGTGC
>NW_021835017.1:32500-42500 GCF_006345805.1 Octopus sinensis | reverse complement strand
GAAATGTGTCAAGGCCGACAGGAAGCGTTGATGCTTCCTAAGGCTAAATAGCGGTGGTGTGTTTCCCTTTATGGGACTGTCAGCGTTACTCAAGAAAGAGGAAGAAAGAGTACAACAGGGGTCGTCACCACCCCCTGCGGGTGCCTCGTGGAGCTTTCAGGTATTTTCGCTCAATAAACACACACAACGCCCGGTCTGGGAATCGAAACCGCGATTTTCCGACCGCGAGTACACTACCCTAACCACTGGGCCAACTGCTCTATCGTTCCACCACTGCTTATATCTCTCTGAGATATTTAGAAATTTAATATTTCTATTTTTTATTATTATTATTATCGTTTTCTGAATCACTTTCATTCGCACTAGACTCACACACACCATCACTTGTAGACATCATCACAAGCGCTCGTGGGTAGAACGAAAGGTTTATTTTTAAAAAGCAAGCCTAGAAGTGTTTGCTTAGCAGTAGCTTTTTTTGGGGGGGGGCTCTCAATTAATTTCTCGGTAACATGCAGAAGCATTTGTTATGGTAGTAGAAACTTTTGCACTTCGTTCAAAATTTGGATCTTGTGCTTGAAAAATCTCAGCTCACCATACAAACGTGAACTGAAAAATAAAACACGTAAACCCGGTGTCTCCTAAGGCGGGTCCCCGTAAAGTGAAGTATTTTTTTTCGCCCATTTCAAGCCTAGCCAGGCTCATGGGCCCGGTTCCTGTGGATTATGTGTTCCTCCCACCTGGACGGGACGCCAGTCTATCGCAGCGTTACTCAAGAAAGAGGAAGAAAGAGTACAACAGGGGTCGTCACCACCCCCTGCCGGAGCCTCGTAGAGCTTTCAGGTGTTTTCGCTCAATAAACACACACAACGCCCGGTCTGGGAATCGAAACCGCGATTTTCCGACCGCGAGTACACTACCCTAACCACTGGACCATTGCGCCTCCAAAGTGAAGTGTTACTGTATTTCTTTTATTTACATAGTGTATCTAGGACTACACTATCTCGTGTGTTCATCCTTGTCATTGTTCTATATATCTGCATCATTTTCCTGATCGAATCGACTTATGGTTACATGAGAAAACGATCCGACCGTGGCCAGCCTGTATTTTTCGCTTGCGTAGTGTATCTAGTTTTATTTAGTATTTTTCCTTGTATAGCCACAGCTTATGATTAGACAAGGCCTTCCAACCGTGGTCATCCTGTTTTTCATCTGTACAGTGCATCTAGAACTTTCGAGTTTGTGTTTTCCTTGCCGTTGTTGCACAACCAGTTTCATCTTTATATTTTACATGTTTCAGTCATTGAACTGCAGCCACGCTGGGGCACCGCCTTTAAGGTTTTAGTGGAACAAATCGACCCCAATATTTTTGGCTTACGTCTGATACTTATCCCATCGGTCTTTTTTGCCGAACTGCTATGTTACGAGGACGTAAACTATCCAACACCGATTGCCAAGCGGTGGTTGAAGACAGACACACACGCGCGCGGGCGACGGGTTTCTTTCATTTTCCGTTTACCACACCGACTCACAAGGCTTTGGTCGACCGAGTGGTACAGTAGCAACACTTGCACAAGGTGTCATGTTGTAGGACTGAACCCGAAACTATGTGGTTAGGAAGCAAATGTTTTACCATACACCCACACCCATTTCTTTACTACCCACAAGGGGCTAAACACAGAGAGGACAAACAAGGACAGACAAACGGATTAAGTCGATTATATCGACCCCAGTGCGTAACTAGTACTTATTTAATCGACCCCGAGAGGATGAAAGGCAAAGTCGACCTCGGCGGAATTTGAACTCAGAACGTAACGGCAGACGAAATACGGCTATGCATTTCGCCGGCGTGCTATCGTTTCTGCCAGCTCGCCGCCCTCATACACCCACACTTGCGCCAATTCACACAGCCATAACCATAGTCGTCCTGTATTTCATTTACACTGTGTATCTCTGGATATATTATCCAGCATGTTAATCCTCTTGATTGTTTAGCCACAGATTATCCTGGTTCAGTAGATTTAAAAGTAAATGTAAATGCGTTTCAACTGTAGCCATCCCGTATTCCATTCACACGGTGTGTGTTCTCGTTGTTTAGCTTCAGCTCATTCATGGCTGATGTGATGCCGCATGGCCTAATGGTTAGTGTGCTGTTCTCACAAACGGGAAATCGTGGTTTCAGTTCATGAACAGGGTGGTGCGTTGTATTCTTGAACAAAACACTTCATTTCACGTTGCTCTGTGATCACTTCGACAACTGACGCGTGGTACACCGTGCACCTGTTAAAAAAAAGTCGATTTGAGGGTGCAACTAATGTACAACACAAACATTTGATCACTATAAATAAATCATTTGTTCAGATTGCTCAGCAAGAAATTATGGATGCGTCTTTCTTGGACTACGAGAGACTACCATAATTCCTGATCGAGTAAAGTTATGATTAAACCAAAAGACATTTCAGCCGTGATAGTGAAGTAGGGTGTACATTGCAGTATCGGCTCTTGTGTTCTGAGTTTCAAATCGTGCTTCGATCAACATTGCGGTCGAAAATAATGTTCTTGTGAAGTACAGGTGTCTAATGTTCTTTCTTTCTTTCTTTCTTTCTTATCACAAGTTATATTGCGATCAGTATTTTCAAGTTTTTTTTACTAGGTCTTCAACAACTCTTGAACCTTGATTCGTCTCTTTCCCTTTTACTGGGACTTTTCCATTGTAGATTTGCATTTTCCAGCCATAAGATTCTTCACTGTCGCATATTTCCCTGGTTTTGAAGGAATATATACCAGGAATGGGCAGTGCCCTCTAAAGGAAGCTAATTGTTCAGCAATTGTCATGCATGATCTTGGAACATATCTATCTTGCAAATTCTGATTCCACATTTCAAATACTTCTCTTATGTGCTCCAGTTCATCATCAATTCTCATTTTTCTTCTTGCACTAGCATCATCAAAATGCAATACTTGTAAAAGCTGTTGAAATCTTCCCCGGCTCATAATTTTGTTGAATATTGGGCTACCATCTTCTTTACTCGATAACTGTGTAACATTTTGATGGTTAGATTTATAAACACCTATAAGAATAATCAGTCTTTAGTTCAGAGTGATCAATTTCCTTCCAGTTATCTTTGTAAACAACCTGACTTTCAAGAATTACTTCAAGAAGATTCTGGCGCATAAAAATAGTAAAACATGCTTCAATGCTATCTATCACAAGACATTTTAGTAAAACGGGATGATCCACATTCTTAGCGCACAATATTGCAAGATGAATTCTTACTGTTGCTCAAGTAAGAGGATTAGAATGCCAAAATTCTTGTCTGTCTCTAGAAACTTATTGCTCATTCATAATTGGGTGGCTTGCAGGTAATTGTTTTTGGGTATCTTCATCATCTGATGACACAGAACCTAATCTGTCCAGCACACAATCGCTTTCATCATCCTCTTCAGAGCAATAGAGGGAATCACTACTATATTCTTCCCATTCTTCATCTAATTCCAATAACCTTTTCGATAATTGGTCTTCACTCAAGTTTTCACGTCTAGGCATATTGGAAAGCGCAACTGAACCATATGAAACTTGATAGCAGATTAAAGGCAGAAATTGCTCTCTCTTTCTCTCTCCCTCTCTCTCTCTCTCTCTCTCTCTCTCTCTCTCCCTCTCTCTCTCTCCTCTCTCCTCTCTCTCTCTCTCTCTCTCTCTCACATATTTATATTCTCCTGATACGATGATATATTGTAAGAATTGTGTCATCACATGATATATTGCACCACCCGATAACCTAGAAGATTGAAGGTGATGCAATACCACACAAATTTGCAGGAATGTTTTCATTATTTTTCCTATTTTATCTAAAATTCATCAAATAAATTGAATATAATTTTATCTATTTTATATCTGATAAATATCTAGCAAAATAATATTTGATACTGATTTTATTCAGTTTATAATATTTTTTGAATTTAATTCGAGGGTCCAGTGGACCCAAACAGTATTTAATGTATAAAGTGAAATTTTATAGCTTTTATTAACATTCGAAAAATTTCCCATTTGGCAAGTAAAAGAGAGTCAAGAAAAAATAAGAGTCACGGGAAATCAGCAGAATAAAATAATATAAACAGTAGGAAAAATCAAATGAAAAAACTGAAATGGGTCCATTGGATCCAGTGGTAGACAGAAGGTTAACAAGGCAGGAAACTCAAATTTATCTAAAGCTGCCCGCAAAAGTAGTGATTGGTAACTGGTTGGTATGTGGGGAGCAGCTCTTTTGATTCTAACATTTTTTCAGCTCGCTGGAGTCGAAAACTAGAAACAAATTATGAAGTATTGTTGTATTTTAGCATCGTATATTACGATCATAATGTCATGCGTTAGCTTTAAATATTGCACCGGGTATTTTGAGATTGAGCAAGGCTTTCTGTTTCAAGTTGCTCCAATCCTCTCACCTGAAAAGGAGTACCACCAACAGCAACAGCAACAGTAGCAATAGCTGAGGTAAAATTTACGAAGGATTGGTTCTCTGGTCGGAGTGGCAGCCCTCAGGGACCAGAGTGGCAACCGTCCGACTTTTCATTTGTGTTATTGCAAGGCTATCGACATAGACAGAGTTGTCCAGGTTTTCGACACTCTCTCTCTCTCTCACACGCACACAACCACAAACACGCATACAAACACACACACATTCACCCGCACATACACACAGGCACACACACACACACACACACACACACGCAGCACACACCACACACATACACACACGGAGGCACACATACGAATCACTTAGTCGCTAATTCTTATACTCATCCTGTCCTGCCAGTTGGACGCCCATCGCTCACTCTGAGCATCACTTCTTACGGGTAATTTTTCTTCATATTGCCGTTTATTACTAGTAGTATTCTACATGCACGCTTTCTATTTCCATACGTATTGATCTATCACAGTCTTGTAATGAAGTAGTATATGATTCGCCGAGGAGGTCTTTAGGGGTAAAACATGTCCATCGATTTCGCTTTCACCAGTAGGCTGCATAACAGATCCACTCCAATCTATCAATACATTATCTATAACAGGGGTCCATAAGCACCGAACCGCAAACTAGTACCAGGCCACATAGAAAGAAGGAATTTAAAAAACAAAGACTTCATTTCTTTTTCATAGGCTATCGCAGTCTGCAAGGGGCTTTTTGCATTATATGTATAGTAATATACAAGGCAGTAAGCTGGTAGAATCGTTAGCACGCCGGACAAGCGGTTTAGCAGCATTTTGCCCGTCTTTACGTTCTGAATTCAAATTTCGCCGAGTTTGACTATGCGCTTACTCTTCATCCTTTCGGGGTTGAAAAAATAAGCATCAGCTGAGCACTGTGATTTATGTAGTCGACTTACCTCTCCCACCCCGAAATTTCTGGCCTTGTACCAAAATTAGAAACCTTTATATATGTAATATATGTGTGTGTATATGAATGTATGTATGAAACCAGTCAATAGGGCAAAACGTTGGTGACAACTGCTCTATATGATTCATAAATATGCATAAATATTGGTCTAATTTCCCTTGTTTGTTGGTTTTATGTTCGAAAACCCTTGGAAAAAGTTTTTTTCTCTTTTTGATTTATTAATTGCTTGGCGAATCTTTTTCCCTGTGCATGGACCTCGAAACCACTTTATCTAACGTAAGAGAGTAGTGTGTGACACGAAAAAAGATTTAGCTACTATTTTTTGCAAATCAAGCATCTACTTAGAGGCTCCCATGTTAACTCGTTACGTTTTCTGTAGTTTGTGGTCATAGTAGAAAGATTAGAAATAACAGAGGCTGGTATGGCTTTCTTCATCAACAATGGTTCGGGTGTATTGTTTGTGCATAACTTTACTTCGTCTTGAACGCTCAGTTGCACGATGGAATCGAAAGAGCACCAACGTTGCATAAGTCGTGTCTTGAGCATTTTTTAGATTTGGTGGAGGGTGAGCATCCTTCTCTAGGATTTCTTTCAGAAGGGGAAAAGACAGACAGCTAAAAAGAAAATGTGACAGAGAGAGAAGATACAGGAACGATTCGTTATTTAATATTTCCGGATGTACGAGAGGTAAAGTTTATTTTAACTGGATTTGAACACAGAGCGTAGAGACAAAGAGCTCTAACAACTCTTCCAATTTGTCGCTGTGGTCTTGAATATATATGGTACCAGTTGTTTCTCTCTTTAATTTTGTGCATCATTTTGCCTTCTTTCCTATGTTTTCGACGTATGTCGTGAATATTGTATAAGAATTGTATTTTCTTCTGCATGCATGGTACGTTTGGTGTCTCGTGTTATAGTGGCATGTAACTGTTGACCCTTCAGGTTGCTGATATGAAATAGTTATACTTGTTGTTTGGTTCTAAATAAGCCCTGACGTCGAAATATATAACAACGTTCAAATACTGTCAAGCTGTGAGCATCCTGTCATTTTTCTAGGCACATTATACGAGGGAGTGAAGAAAAATTCCTGGCTTTGGGTAACAGAAAATACAGGAGGGTCAGTAAATTATGATTTTATACAATATGTTCTCTCAGTTTCCCATATCTATTGCTGTTTCTTCTTGCAGAAGAACTCGGAAGGTTAGGCTTCCAACAGGCCTTTAGCGATACTCTCAAAGCCAGGAACTTTTCACCAACACCTCGTATCCTAGGTTACATATATATTTCCGTTCTCAGACAGTAAGTGTGATTTGAGGTTTTACGAATCCAATATATATTATTTCGAAGGGATACATTCGAAAACTTCGTCGTCATTGACTATGTCTAAGGGTTAAGTCAACTTAATGGATTCACTTCCATCACAAACATAAATCTGAGCTTAGCTCACTAACCTAGAAGATCGATCGACCTATTAAGGTCGATGGTAGTAGTTTATGGTAGTGGTACTTGTTGTTTGACACTTGTTGTTTGGCACTTGTTGGTCTGCAGTGATTCAGAAGACCTATAATCAAAGTATTTCCAACCATACTTTTTATTCATTTTCTTTTAAACGTATCAAAAGTGTATGTTTTAAGGATCATAGGCTGTGATTTTAGAAACAGTAGGCTGATATTTCCTGCAAAACAAGCGATGACGTCGAGTAGCGGTCTCCAAGTATTTCACAACCGAGAATCTCCGTTTACTGAAATAAACTCTCCTATAGACACCAGACTTTCAAATGTCCAGTCTCCTCAAACAAATTTGAATCCAACTCATGGACTTCCGGTCCTTTGTTTGTGGATCTCCAGGAGTCCATACACATCAGATTGGGAACCACAGACGAAGAGACTCGCTCATTGAATCCTCCAGATGCTTACTCTTAGCTACTTGTCTAAAGACATGTATTTAAATGATGGCCGAAAATTTGAAGTAGTTGTGTGGCCGTGCTTCAAGTACAGTGGTCGTATACGACTGTGATGTTTTTTGTTTTCATAATTAGTAATGTTCAGCCCTAGTTACTCCTGGTCGTGCAGAATTGTATATCCTCGCTGTAAGGTGTGAGTTACAGGAAATTCGGCTCCTGTTTCTATAAGACGGAGCGACCGCATAGGGGCCACTCGTACATTCGTAATGTTTGATTAAATTATCGCTTTATTCAGAAAGCTCAGAAAATACGAATAAACACGTCCATTTGATACTGACCAATTGAAAGAGTAAACTTATTTCTTTTCCACTTTTTAAAAATCCTTGAGTCAGAGGAGGAGGGGCAGTGCTAATGATTTATTCTTATGGTTTCTGATATTAGTGAGAAGGGCCGAAGTTATCGAGCTAATGATAAAAATTGAGGCATTACAACTGAGTGGACATTTCCAAAGCCCTCCACACACACACACACACACACCTACAACGTGGTTGTGTTAAACCAGGCTAGAGAGCCCTTTTAACATTGCTTAGAAGACATATATGTTCTTAACAATATCAGTAAGGAGCTTCTGATACTCTTATAGGTGTTGAGTACTGTATATATTCAATACATTTAACCGTCGACATCCATGTCTATCTAACAATACGTGGGCACCGTAGTACCGTAGTGGACTATCCTTCAGTACATATGAAGAAATGGGGCCCACCTCCATCCAACAAGGACGAAATTGGTCTCACCTGAAATGATTCATGGGTCCATGAATCACCAGTGCATTGGGACTGCAGCACTCTTAGCATCAACTTTAAGATGGGTCAGACTGCATGGTGATATAAAGCGAGTATTAAAGAAAGTCCAGTGTATATCTTCATATACAAATTGACACAAATGAAGGAACTGTTATTACACGGCACCTTCGGTAGCATGTGTTCAGTTATACACAGAGTCGTACAGTTCAAATGATAAGGAGTTGTTCATCAAAATAAAATGAGTAAATCAAAATACTTAAATAAATTGTGGGCCTTGCTGGCAATAGTGGAATATGCTTCTTCGATATGCCACATGCAGTGGGGCCTTACTTGAAGCAATATAATTATGAAGTTAGCATTGCTATCACCACAGAAATGCCATCGCCTATGTTAGAGTAGACATTTGCCTAAGGTGCCACGTGGTGGGGTTGAACCATGTGGTTTTGAAGTATACGCCACCGCACCCCCCAGACATTCATACACACATACACATACATAGTTTCTACTAGAAACACAAAAACGGAAATTATAGAGGTTTTATTGTACTTATTTCAAAGACCATAATATGATGAAAGGGGAAACTCGACTTCATAGGAATTTGAACTCAAAACGTAGAGACGGACTAAATGCCTCTTGGCATTTTGTCCGATGTACTAACGATTCTGTCAGCTCGCAGCAATATACAGTGAAAGACACACACACGCACACACACGTACACACACACACGCAAAAACACCTATATACACAAACACACAAATACCTATATATATATATGTGTGTGTGTGTGTGTGCGTGTGTGTGTATATATATATATATATATATAGGTAGATAGATTAGATAGATAGATAGATAGATAGATAGATATAGATATAGATATAGATAGGGTAAAGAATTATTAATTTTATAATTGATAAATTTTACAACAAAAGTAGTTCGGTATGGAAAAAAACATTATCGGTAAAAACTTCTACAAAAAGTTATTTTTATAATTATATAAAATATTTAAGGGATCAGCAAAAGTATATATATATATATATATATATATATATATATGTATGTTATATTATATATATATATATATATTATATATTATAGGGGGTAGTGACTGTGTGGTAAGTGCCTTGCTTACGAACCACATGGTTCCGGGTTCATTCCCCTGCGTGGCACCTTGGGCAAGTGTCTTCTACTATAGCCTCGGGCCGGCCCAAAACCTTGTGAGTGGATTGGGTGGACGGAGGCTGAAGGAAGCCCGTCGTATATATATATACATATATATATGTGTGTGTGTCTGTGTATGTATTTGTGTGTCTGTGTTGGTCCTCTCAACATCGCTTGACAACCGATGCTGGTGTGTTTATGTCCCCGTAACTTAGCGGTTCGGCAAAGGAGAACGATAGAATAAGTACTAGGCTAACAAAGAATAAGTCCTGGGGTCGATTTGCTCGGTAAAGGCGGTGCTCCAGCATAGCCACAGTCAAATGACTGAAACAAGTAAAAGAGTAAAAGAGAGTGGAGTATAGAGTATTTATATATATATATATATATATATATATATACCTACACACACACACATACACATATATATAGATATATATATATATATATATATATATATATAATATATATATATGATATATATAGTATATTATATATATATATAATATATATATATTATCTATTATATATATATATATATATATATATATATATATGTATACATACATATACATACATATAATAGACACACACATTGTCACCTGCACTCTCTACCAACTGACATACAACACCCTACAAGATCACTGTTTCAGTTTTCGTTTTTTGCTCCTTACTACTTTTTTTTTCCTTTTGTCTCATCACCGCCATTTTGCTTACGTAGTTATTATTATGTTTTATGTGTCGAA
>NW_021835017.1:0-27500 GCF_006345805.1 Octopus sinensis | reverse complement strand
TAAGACAATAAGAAAATAAGAAATCCTCATTAACATTCAAAAAATATTTTTGTTATGACTTCAGTGATACTCAAAATTCAATAAGCAATTTCTAAATCTTAGTTACTTTCTACCCACCCTGTATATATACATATACACACATATATATATACGAGGGGGTGCTGAAAAGTTCCTGGCTTTGGGTTAAAGAAAATACGGGAGGATCAGCTAATTATCATTTTATTCAACACAGATTCATACACTTCAGATTCACACACTTATTACAGCAGTCCTTCAATTTTTCTAAGCCTTATAAAAAAACTTGGAAGTTTGGGCCTCCAACCAGAATTTTCGCGACACCCCCTAATGTCAGGAACTCTACAGCATCTCCTGGTATATACATGTATATATATTCTTTTATTCCTTGAGGATGCGGCCATGCTGGGGCATTGCCAGTGTAATCACCTAATTAATTGGCCAATTCTATGGCTTTGGCTTTTGGTGAAGGAGGGAGTTCCATACCACTGGTTGCTTTTGAGTTTCCTGCCTTAATATTGGTTCATCTGGAATCTTGGATAGAAAGATTTGTTTCTTGAAAACATCTCCTCTCCATGGAGATCGCTCAGATGTTTTGGCAAGGAGTTAAATAGTTGTGGGCCTTTGAATCCCAAGTTATTGCAGTACATGGTCCTCACCTTAGATGACACAGCTGCGTCATTTGGAACAGTACAGTGACGTCAATTTCGTGGCCTGGTATAACTCTCTATTCCAAAGTTTGGTTAGATTTCAACAGTAATTTTTTCCAATCATTAATGGAAGTGACAAAGGAGCATATTTTGCTTTATGAGTTCAATAATGACAACAGTGCAACAGAAAATGCGAGGAATATTAATGCAATACATGGGGATTGGACAATAAACATAAGTCAGTGTCAACGGTGGCTCCAGAAATTTCGAGCCGCAAACTACAGCCTAGAACATGGACCTTGTCCTGGAAGATCTGTAGAGCTTGTCGAGGACGTTCTGCAAATCCTGCTGGAACAAAATCCCATCGTAAGTGTTGAGGAACTAACAGAGAAGTTTGGATTTGGTCATTCAACCATGCAACGACACCTGCGTGCTGTCGGAAAAGTAAAAAAATTAGATCAATGGGTTCCTCACAAAGTCTAATAGCGCGCAGAGAGTGAATGCATGCTCTTCTTTGCTGTCATATCTCACAAATGAATCCTTTTAGCCCCACCCACTTTATTCGCCGGACATTGCCCCATCTTATCATTTATTCTGCAGTCTTCAAAATCATTTGGATGGAAAAAATATGAATTCCGTAGACGAAGTCAGAATAGTACTGGAGGAGTATTTTTCGTCACGGACAAGTGAATTTTGGACGAGGGGCCTTGCAAGTCTACCAGATAGATGGAAGAGCATTGTAGAAAATGAAGGAGAGTATATTTTACATTTAAAAAGAACTTTGTTTATCTCAATTTTGAAAAATAAAAGAAGTTTAAAAAACCGCATTATTTACGGGAATGACCCAACATCTTATGCGTTTAAATATGCATATGAATATGTATCAGTATGAACAGAGGTATGTATGTTTATATATATATATGTAAAAAAATACAAAATAGGACAAGAACGCAAAACATCCAGAAGACGATACAAAAAACACAGACGGGTCATTCGAAGCCTTTAATCTTCAGTCAAGAACCGGATCATCCTCGCAATTTCATACGTATATACCTACACCACACACACACACACACACACACACACACACACACACCAACACCATATATATATATATATATATATATATATATGTCAGATATATGTGTGTACATGTGTATATATATATATATGTGTGTGTGTATATTCACACATACTCATATATGCATACATATATATGTATATGTCTATATATACATATGTATATATATATATATACACACCACTTGTGTATGTATGTGTTTATGCGTATATAAATATATAATGAATTTAAAAATGTATAGTGAATACATAAACGTAAAGTATAAAGCGTATAACGCATACTGTCTGCATAAACGGAAGGAAGACAGATACAGGAGGTCCCTAATTCTTCATCAGTTATCATCCATATGGTATTACTCAGTTTCACGTATATATGTATGCATGTCTGTATCTATGTCGATTTCTGTCAGTAACTCTTCCTGTCTAGCATTCAAAACTCTCACTCAACTCAGTCATTCAGTCGATCATCAGTCAACCACTGGATTCAGTCAATCAGTCATCCACTGGATACTCATCCACTGACTCAGTTAAATGCTCAGTAATATGCCTGCCTCGTTTACTTCAGATGACTTTGAAAATAACCCACGCCTTGCTGAAATATAGCTTCCATACGGTGAGTCCTTTTGTCGCATAGACGAATGATGGTTGAACATAACACGGCTGAAAACCAACCATCGACCTATGGCCACCTGTATTGGGTCAAAGCTTCAATACTTCTTGTAGTAGCCTCTACCTGTTTCCTTTGTCTCTTTCACTGTCACTACTGGATTTATGAAGAATGTGTGATACTGCTCGTGGTAGTGTCTTGGTTTGTTGAAGAACCTGCACGATGACTAATATTTTAGTGGGTAGAGGGTGACATCTTTTGCACAGATCCTTCCTCCATTCTCGCCCTTCAAACTTGTACTGGTCCGGTGCAACAGGTGTAACAAGCCCAGTAGTTATCAGGATCAGAGTTGATGTTAGTAAGTGTGGGGAAGAATTAGGGAATTGTCAGGGGATCCCTTCTCTACAAAAGCTAAACGCAAATGGTTTATGCTTCGTGCAGTACGCCAGTTCCAGCCAAAGAAGCGTTGAGGGTTGGATATGCTAAAAATTCATCAAAGCGTCCTCAGTTTGAGCGTCTGTGCGGGGCCTGATTTGATCAAACCTTTCTAATTGGCTTAAAACCTGCTCTGATCAAGATACAGGTTTCGTATGGAGTTATCTTCTCTTAGATGAGCTGAGAAAGAGCTAACGGACGTCATGTACTCTGGGTTCGTTGGGAGTATCTGTGAGTGCCCTTCTGGAGACAATCTTGTGACATACTAATTAATCCCTTAGATGGGATCCTGACAATTGCTGCTAGTCTGGATCAGATTAAATCTAGAAACAATAAGAAATGGATGCTAAGTGGTGGTTCCACGTATTTCTCTAAAGTTTGGAATTCCAGAATCAGGGTCTCACTACGAGATGTAGTTTAAAGTAATACTCAGAGCATATATCTTCTTACACGCCATATGCATAAGTATTTACACATACGTAAAAAGCATACTTTTAGACAGTCATCAGTAAACATGTAGATGCACACTTCGTTGTATATGGGACAGAAGAAAATTATATAAAAATATCCCAGAACACATATTCATTCACACACACACACACACACACACACAACACACACACACACACACACACACAACACTACACACACGCACAAACACACACATGTATGAAGGCGCACACTAACACACATACAACAATGCTGGTCTTAGAGGCAGACGCGCATGCTAAGACACTGATGCAAATCAATCAATACATACATAAATACATATATACATATATGTATATATGTGTGTGTGTGTGTGTGTGTGTCTGTGTGCGATTGTGTGATTGTAGATGTAAGAATCCAAAGTATCATGTGAAAATTAATATGATTATTTGTGTCTTTATGTATGTGTACATACATGCAAGATATATATATATATATATATATATATACACGATCACACAAAAATATTCACACACACACACACACACATACACACACACACACACACACACACACACACATAAGGTCTAACACAAATATATATGAATATTCAAACACATGCACGTAAATCTACGTATAAATACATGCATACATAAACCAAAAAATGTACAGGCGAGTTTTCACCCACGCACTCACACACATATGCACATACTTACTCTCTCTCTCTCACTCACACACACACACCAGCGCGCGCGCGCATACACGCACACGCACGCACACATATACACGCGCGCGTGCGTGCATACGCAAACGCAGAAATATATTACGATGTATGTACAACGTCGCATTATTCACACAGAACAACACCTACACCCATTTGTGTGCTTATGTGTCCGTTTATATATGCGCGTGTCCGAATGTGGAAGTGTATGTATGTATGTATGTATGCATGTATGTATGTATCTATCTATCTATCTATCTATCTATCTATCTATCTATCTATCTATATATCTATCTTTCTATTATATATATATAATATATATATATATATATATATGTCTGAGAGACCTGCATGGTGTGGATGTTGGTACATCTCTTCTTGTCAGGGGTTCCAGATGAACCTACCTCTCGCAGCAGGAAACACAGATGCGGGCAGCGGCGTCGAACTCCCTTGTTGACCAAGTGCCACGTATCAGAAGTAGTTTCACATACTAGTGTAGCTCATTCAACGGTGGTGCCCCAGTATGGCCGTAGCTTTCGGGCTGAAACATTTTAAGGACTTATATATATATATATATAGCCATATAAGTAATTCTGTTGTGTCTGGGGAGAGTCATTCTCTTTTGGTGCCTTATAATTTAACACACTCACCGGTAAAATTCCCACTTACTTGTTTATTTTTCTAAGATATTCGTTGCCTCTTGCAAGCTTTTCAATAGTCGTGGAAATTCTACCGGTGAGTGTGTTAAATTATAAAGCACAAAAAAAAAATGACTCTCCCCATACACAACAGAATATGCTTCAACACACGAACTCACATAAAGAATCTTGTAAGCCAAATCCAAAAATGAAACATATCTGTAATGTTTAAGAAACTAAGAGTATACGCACACACACAACATGCAAACTTAATACATATACATGCATACATATATACATATACCATTACTGACTAGGTAATATACGCGTAATATATTTGTAATCATATATTTGTGAGCCCAGTTCCATGAGCATAGTATACAAGTAGGTATACTATAATATATATGGGGTTTGTCAGTAGGGTTTGTATACATATATTTGTATAAATGTGAACGTAATAAAAGTAGGGCAAAGTCTTTTTTCCTCTATGGAGGCGCAAGGACTCATACACTAGATCGTCCAAGTTTAACAGGTGGGTAAAAGGAAAAGTGATAGAGTCTCACTGTTTCCTTCGTGATAAGGGGATTTCATGTTTCTGGACATGAAGCTCGAAGTGATTCAACTAAATAGGCATAACGTATGAATACATGTAATCATACACACGAGCACAGACATATAAATACATTCTAATATACGCGCGCGCGTGAGTGTGTGTGTACGCGTGCGTGCATGTGTGCGTATGTACACATGCGTGTGTATATGTGTGTGCATGCTATAATATATATATATATATATATATATATATATAGAGTGGCTGTGTGGTAAGTAGCTTGTTTACCAACCACATGGTTCTGGGTTCAGTCCCACTGCGTGGCACCTTGGGCAAGTGTCTTACTATAGCCTGGCCGACCAAAGCCTTGTGAGTGGATTTGGTAGACGGAAACTGAAAGAAGCCCGTCGTATATATGTATATATATATATGTGTGTGTGGTCTGTCTGTGTTTGTCCCCCTAGCATTGCTTGACAACCGATGCTGGTGTGTTTATGTCCCCGTTACTTAGCGGTTCGGCAAAAGAGACCGATAGAATAAGTACTGGGCTTACAAAAGAATAAGTCCCGGGGTCGAGTTGCTCGATTGAAGGCGGTGCTCCAGCATGGCCGCAGTCAAATGACTGAAACAAGTAAAAGAGAGTAAAAAGAGTATATATATACATACATATATAGTAAATTCCCCAAGAGAGGAGCAACAAATACAAAAAAAAAACAACAACGCGAGTATGTGGTACATGTAAAATATTAGCAGACGCTCAAGGAAGGAATACATACATACATGCATATACATATATATGTATATTTATATAGTCTACATAAGGGGTTAATATTATTTCAAATTTGTCCATGCAAAATGCTTAGCACCATTTCGTCCATCTTCACGTTCTGTGTTCTAATTCTGCCGAGGTCGACTTAGCCTGTTATCCTTTCCGGTCTATAAAATAAAACATGCGTCAGTCGATCACTGGGGTCGACTTAATCGACCCACCACCCAACCCACCAAACTTACTGGTCGCGTACCAAAATTTGAAATCCTTATTACTAATAATTCTTTTTGCTATAGGCTCAAAGTAGGGTGTTAGTCAATGACATTAACATCAGATCTTCTCCTAGATCGTGTTTTATCGACCCTGAGAAGATGAAACGAAAGGTCGACCTCAGCGGAATTTGAACTCAGAACGTTAAGACAGACAACATCCTGCAAAACATTTTGTCCAGCGTGCTTACGATTCTACCACCTTATTATTATAAATGATGATAAGGGGTTCAAATTTTTCCACATGGGAAACAATCTTAGGGGAGGAGATGAGTCGATTACATAGACCCCAATGTTTAACTGGTACTTAATTTATCGACCCCGAAAGGATGAAAGGCAAAGTCGACCTCGGGGGAATTTGAACTCAGAACATAGCGAAATAACGCTAAGCATTTCGCCTGGCGTGATAACGATTTTGCCAACCCGTCGGCTTAATTATTATTATTATTATTATTATTATTATTATTATTATTATTATCATTAAAATAATAATAATAATAATAATAATAATAATAATAATAATAATAATAATAATCCTTTCTACTGGAAGCACAAAGCCTCCAATTTGGGGGAGGGGATTAAGTCGATTAACCCCCAAAAGGATGAAAGGCAAAGTCGACCTCGGCGGAATTTGAACTCAAAACGTAGCGACGGGCAAAATACTGCTTAGCATTTCGCCTGTCGTGCTAACAATTCTGTCAGCCCGCCGGCTTAATTAATTAATAGATAATAATAATGATGATGATGATAATAATAATAATAACAACAACACAATAATAATAATAATAATAATAATAATAATAATAACAACAACAACAACAACAATAATAATAATAATAATAATAATAATAATAATAATAATAATAATATAATATAATATAATAACAACAACCAACAATATACATAAAATAATAATAATAATAATAATAATAATAATAATAATAATATAATAATAATAATAATAATAATAACAACAACATAATAATAATAATAATATAATAATAATAATAATAATAATAATAATAACAACAATAATAATAATAATAATAATAATAATAATAATAATAATATCACAACCATAATATAATAATATATAATAATAATAATATAACTAATAATAACAACAATAATAATAATAATAATAATAATAATAATAATAATAATAATAATAATAATAATAATAATAATCATAACAACAAAAAGAAACAAAAAACAAGAAGACAAGCAAACAAACAAACAAAACAAGCCTAATAATAAGAAAGACTGCTGAAACTTGTGGATACCTAAGGCTTCAGGTAGTAATCCGCTACCCACATAAATCTTACCAGAAATAAAACTGAATCTGACCTAAACAACAACAACAACAACAACAACAACAATAACAATAACGAATAATAATAATAATAATAATAATAATAATAATAATAATTATTATTATTATCATTATTATTATTATTATTATTATTATTATTATTATTAATGGTTTCAAGTTTTAGGGGATGAGTCGATCACATAGACCTCAGCGTTCAACTGGTATTTATTTAACTTATGAATCTCCGAAAAGATGAAAGGTGATGTCGACCTCGGCGGAATTTGAATAATAATAATAATGATAATAACAATAATAATAATAATAATAATAATAATAATCCTTTCTACTGGCGGCACACGTTTGTGTGGAGGGGCGTTAGTCGATTACATCGACCCCAATATTTCACTGGTGCTTAGTTAATCGAGCCCGAAAAGATCTAAGGCAAAGTCGACCATGGCGGAATTTGAACTCAGAACGTGAAGACGGAAGAAACGCCGCTAAGCTACGTGGAATTTAAAATGTTTAAAAAGTTACATGGAATTAAAAATATTACCAATGTCTCTGGTCTTTATATGTATGTATGTATGTATGTATGTATGTATGTATATATATATATATATATATATTATATATATATATATATATATATAATATATATAACACACACCGAGAATATATAAGTGTGTGTGTGTGTCTTTGCATATGCATACATATCAAATATTTTTATCCACATATATACATGCTCACACGTGTGTGTGTGTGAGTATGTATATATATATATATATATATTCAATTAAATCATGTATGAAATATAAATGTGCATGCATGTATACCCACAACACACACAGAGACACATATGTATGTATGTACTTATTATATAAATACATTTATGTGTGTGTGTATTTATGTACGTGTATATATATACATGTAAATATATAAATATATATATATATATGCATGTATGTATATATATAATTATGTGTGTGTGTGATTGTATATGTACATTCGTAACTATCTATCTATCTATCTATCTATCTATCTATCTATATCTATCTATCTATCTATCAATTCATTGATATATGCATTTAGGAGTCTTTATGTATGCTTATATATATAGATATATATCTATAAATATATATATATATATATATATATATATATATATATATATATATATATATATATATATTTATATACGTCAAAATACTGACAGCGTTGAAGACAGCTTACGCTTCCATTATTTTTTCAGAATGTTTTCTTCTACATACATGCATACATATACACACACATACATATATTTGTGTGGGGGGGGGAGTGGGTGTGTTTGTGTGGTGTGTGTATGTGTGAGTGTGTGTGTGCGTACGTACGTTGCTGAGGCCCCCTTCGGTCATGACTAACCATGGGATCTCATCTAGAAAGTTACTCTCCCAGGCACAAGTCCGGGCAAAGTTGGAAGACCAGCAGTTACCCATGCATACCGGCCTCTCCTCTCCACGCCACCAGTGTTATCCAAGGGAAAGGCAAAGGGGCCGATACAGCTTGGTACCTGTGACGTCGCAACTCATTTCTGCAGCTGAGTGAACTGGAACAACGTGATATAAAGGGTCTTGCTCAAGAACATAATCCGCAGACCAGTCAGGGCTTCGAACTTACAACCTCACGATCGTAAGCTCGACGCTCTAACCACTGAGCCATACGCCTTCACTATGCGTACGTATATACACATATATCTGCGTGTGAGTGTGTGTATATGTATTTCGTGCGTTTGGAACTTCTCAAATGCTTGATAAGTGTCAAAACACGAAACCCTCGGCCCTTGAGTCAGTCTGTTGCTAACGCTAAATATTAATAAAAAATATACATAGACTCATATTTTGAGTGCTATTTTTTCTGTTTGCATCACTATACGCACATATATGTTCATACACACACACACATACACATATACATATATGTGCGTATGTTTATGTATGCATGCTATGTATATACTATGTATATGTATATACTCTATTTCTTGGAACACAGCTCATATAAATATACACTTTATACGCACTCATAAATTCCAGCAAATATATTGCACTGTATCAATTAAGCGTATACACAAGACACAAAGACACGGCGTTAATATATATTTATACTGACATTAATATGCAATTATGCATATATTTATATCTGTATCTGTTTATCTCTCAGTCTGTCAATCTGTCTGCTGCCTGCCTGTTTGCATGCATGCCTACCTGTTTATCTATCTATCTGTCTGTCTGCCTATCTATCTATCTATCTATCTATCTATCTATCTATCTATCTATCTATCTATCTATCTATCTTCTATCTATCTGTCTGTCTGTCTGCCTGCCTGCCTGTCTGTCTGTCTGTCTGTCTGTCTGTCTGTCTGTCTGTCTGTCTGTCTATCTATCTATCTATCTATCTATCTATCTATCTATCTATCTATCTATATGTCTGTCTATCTGTCTGTCTGTCTGTCTGTCTGTCTGTCTATCTATCTATCTATCTATCTATCAATCTATCCGTGTGTGTGAGTGCTTGTGCGATACACACACATATATGTATGTATATACTAAATATGTACGTTTGTATATATCTAAGTGCATAATATACCTATATATATGTATATATATAAATGTGTATATAAATATGTACGTTTGTCTGTTTCTGTATGTGTGTATATATATATATATATATATATATATATAAATACACACACTCACACAGACATTTATATGTATGCACACACACACACACACACACACACACACACACACACACACATATATATATATACATGTATACAGACGTATATGTCTATATGTCCATCGTTATGCATATACATAGGTGCATATGTCCTTAGAAACGAATTCATACATGCGTGTACACCTATAACTGATACATATATGTGTATTTGAATATTATATATATATATCTATGAGTGTGTATGTGTGTGTTATATTATGTTATATAATAATTAATACACATATCTATATAAAATTGTAACATAAATGTGGATATACGTATGTATACACCTAAACATATATACAGTACGTACAATACATACATATGCATATATATATATGTATATAATTGCTGTTAAATAGATAAATATATATATAGACACACGTAGTTATATTAATATTTACATACATATGTGAACATTTAAATATTCCTACATCCGTATTTGTATGTGTATATATATATATATAGACACAGACACACAGACATATGCATATGAATGTGTGCTCACACACACACACGCATGCACTCACACACACATACACACAAGCACGTACACATATATTACATACGTACACATTCACACGTACATCTACATACTCACGCCTACACACACACACACACACACACGCACGATATGTGACTGTATGACCACATATGCGCACGCACGTCTACAAAATACACACACACATACACGCTTTATACATAAAAGCAGTAAACATCACCAGTGAAAGAGCTCAATTTATATCGACACATAACTGGACAGACGTAGACAATTTAACACTAAAATACTCAGATACATCCAATAACTTATGCATCTAATCACACTCACTGTCTGTGTTCCTCATACCTCACTCTTGCTATCTCGCTTTCTCGTTTTTCCTCCTACTTTTAGCTATATCGTATACACACTGCTCTTTATCCACTTAAGGCAACTCTACATTTTTTTTTTGTCCTTTACTCTCTGGCTATCAATGTCACTCTCTCACTCATTCACTACACTCTCGTTCGCTCAATCATTCACTAAATCTCTCACTCATTCATTCATTCATTCATTCATTCATTCTCTTTTTACACATACCTACATACACATTTGCTTCTCTCACTAAATCACTCTCCGTACCTCAGTACTTTCTCTCTCTCTCTCTCTCTCTCTAGCTCTCCAGCTCCTTCTCGTCTATTTCTCATGCATGCAAACACACACACACACAAACACACACACACACACACACACATACACACACACACACACACACACCACACACGCGGATATTCGCATATACGCACGCACTTTCTCACTCTTCTCTTATTCTTTCTTATCCCGTCGTCTCTCGTCTTACTGCATAGATCATAGACAGATTCGAACGTAAAACCACTTCATTAATATATGTACAAACACACGTTCTCCCATACAAACTTTGAACATGTGTGTGTACGCGTGCGCATGTGTTTGTGTGTATGCGTGTATGTGAAAGAGAGTGAGAGAGAAAGAGAAAGAAAAGGAGAAAGATGGGAAGACTTTCACAAGAATTCATGCAGTTATATACGTATACTGACTGATAGTATACTAAAAACGAAGCAGACTGTATCTCCTTGTGTTTGTTTCAGTCACTGAACTGCGGCTCTGCTGGGGCACCGCCTTAAAGAGTTTAGTCGATCAACTCAACTACGGTACGTAACTTTTTAATGACCGGTACTTTTTCTTATCTGGGTCTTTTGCCAACCGCCAAGTTTCGGGAACGTAAATCAACCAACATAGGTTGTCAAGTGGTGATGAGGTGAAACACAAAACGAGCACACTCGTAGACACGAGCGCTCCTCTCCCGCTCGCGACACATAATGTCGGATTTCTTTCAGTTCCAGTCTACCAAATTCACTCATACACATATATACACTTACACATACGCATGAGCCCGAACACAACGAGCACGCACGTACACACACACACACACACACACACACATCAATTGTGTGTATATATGTGTGAGTGTGTGTGTGTATGTGCATTCGTGGGGCTTTGGTCGGCCCGCGGCTATAGTTGAAGGCACATGCCCTAGGTGCCGTACATTTGAACTGAACCTGAGACCGCATTTCGTCTCTCTTTACTTTCTAAGTTCAAATTACTCCAAGGCCGACTTTGCCCTTCACCCTTTTCGGAGTTGATAAAATATGTACCAGTTGAGCACTGGAGTCAGTGTTGCCGACTCACTTCCTCGAACGTGTATCAAAATTTGAAATCAATATAGCCACGGTCGGGCAATGCCTTGTGAGAGAATTTAGTAGAGGGGAACTGTGCATGTTCTTCATTTATAGATATGTGTGTATGTATAGTGTCTTTTTGCCTGTGTTTGTACCCCCTCCACCATATAGCGCAGTGTTGGTTTGTTTTCGTATCCGTTTTTTAGCGGCACGGCAAAGGAAACTAATGGAATATGAGCCACTCTTAAAAAGACAAAAAAATGTACTGGGATCGATTTGTTTGACCAAAACACATTAGAAGTATTGCCTCAGCACAGCTGCAATCGAACGTGTGAAAACAGTAATAGGTAGCCGGTAAAAGCAAAATTATTATTGACACTATGGAAGGTGGAATCGTGAGAGCACGAGAATAAATTTCAGGTAGCATTTCCTTTGGCTTTCTGCATTCTGAGTTCAACCGTGCTTTTTATCTTTCGGCATTAATATAATAAAGCGCCAGTGAAGTACGGGGTTCAATGTAATCGATTGAAACCCTCATCCAACAATCTTTCTTGTCCAGAAATTTCTTACAGCTATAGTTACAAGGCCTGAAATTTGGAAGAAGCATGCTAGCTGTGTACATCGACGTTCACCCCCCCGCCCAATGTTCATCCGGTACTTATTTCATCGAAACCGAATGGCTGAAGAGCAAAATTGATCTCGGCAGAATTTGAACTCAGCATTTTATTGGGCGCGCCAATGATTCTGCCAACCTGCGCCTTTTCCTTGCCCCCAAATTTGTTTCAAATTTTGGCACAAGGTTAGTCATTTTAAGGGAAGGTGGCGGGGGGGGGGGGTCGACTACATCGATTCCAGTATTTGACTGGTACATATATTATTGACCCTGGAGGGATGAATGGAAAAGTCAATCGCCACAGAATTTGAAATAAAAACGTGTAGCTTGCTTACCAACCACATGGTTCCAGGTTCAGTCCCACTGCGTGGCATCTTGGGCAAGTGTCTTCTACTATAGCCTCGGGCCGACCAAAGCCTTGTGAGTGGATTTGGTAGACGGAAACTGAAAGAAGCCTGTCGTATATATGTATATATATATATATGTGTGTGTATGTATATGTGTGTGTATGTTTGTGTGTCTGTGTTTGTCCGATCAACACCGCTTGACAACCGATGCTGGTGTGTTTACGTCCCTGTAACTTAGCGGTTCGGTAAAAGTGACCGATAGAATAAGTACTAGGCTTACAAAGAATAAGCCCTGGGGTCGATTTGATCGACTAAAGGCGGTGCTCCAGCATGGCCGCAGTCAAATGACCTGAAACAAGTAAAAGAGTATCCAGAAGAAATGCTGTTAAGTACTTTGTCCTACGGGCTAACCATTCTGCTCGCCCCCTTTCATATCCCTAAATTGGTTTCTATTTTTGGCACAAGGTTAGCAATTTCGGAGGAAGAGGTAAATCGATTACATCGACCCCAGTATTCAACTAGTCCTTAATTTATCGACCCCGAAAGAATGAAAGGCAATGTCGACCTCAGTAGAATTTGAACTCAGAACGTAAACATTCTGTCAGTTCGCCGGCATTTTCATATACCTAAATTAGACATAATTATAAACTCTACTTGGCAATATCAGAGGATGGCAGAATCATTAGAGCGTTGGACAAAGTGCCTATGCAGTATTTGATCGGGCTCTTTTTCTTCAGAGTTCAAATTCTCTAGAGTTCAACTTTACCATTCATTCCTGCAGGATCTAAATGATCGACTCGCCACTTTCATCAAGTTACTGGTTTTGTATATGCGTGAAACTCTTATATCTATTCTATGTATGAAACCTTGCCTTTAGTTTCAGTATGTATGCATAAATACACACATACACGTATATACACATGTGTGTGCATGCATATATATATGTATATCACACAACACAATGGAAACCATTTATAGAAGTCACTGTGAAACGGAGTTTTTCGGATAATAATAACCGGCTGATAACAATATGCAGAGTATGTAACAACGTGTTTAGGGTACAGTAATTTTGGTAATTTGATAACAATAACCGTTTGATAACGTTATTCTTGATTATAAGAAGCACTTCCACCGCTAACACAAACGTGTTATTATATATATATATATATATATTATATATATATATACATTATATATAATATGCGTTTGTGTGTGTGTCCACACATACTGAAGACTATTAATATATTAAAAGCATTTTATCGCACGCATACGGATATATATGTGAATATTTGTGTGTGATTGTACAAACATTGAAGACTATAAAGTACATAAAAATAACATTTTATCACATACACAATGTGTGTATATGCGAGTGTGGTGTTTATATGAGCATAGGGTATGTATGTATATATAAAATGCAAAAAAGAGCTCTGAAAATATAAGATACACACACACACACACACACACACACACACACACACACACATATATATATATATACATTATACACATACAAACACACACAAGCACACGCACATACACACACACAATGCTATATACATATACACACTGTTATGTATACATAAATACCAACACAGATTGAAACAGAGACACATTACAGTTTAACCTTTACACACGAGACAACACATAATAACATCGACCGTCCACCCCTTCTACTCTCTCATTCTGTCTCTCTCTCTCTCTTTCTCTCTCCTCATCAGACCCATTTCCAGTCTCCGACCATCTCCGCCTCCATAAGTCAGTTGTACACTTCAGACAGCTAACCGTCCTCATCATTATCACCACCATCACCATTAAGTGCATCACCACCACCACCACTGCCACCACCACCACCACCATCATCATCATCATCATCATCATTACCAGCAGCACAACAACCAGTCTTGGTTTCTCTGTCTCGCTATTCTCACCCTTCTTTATATAACTAGCCTGACTCTTCTCTCCGTGCCTGTGTCACTCTCCACCTCTGTCTGTCTGTCTATCTGTCTGTCTATCTCTCTCTCTCTCTATCTCTCTCTGTCAAGTTCTCATTGTAACCAGCCGTATAAATACTGCAGACATCTTACTACCTCCTTCCATTCCCCTTTCTCTTCCTGTATCTTCACCCCTTGCTTTCTTTCTTTCCCTCTCTTACTATGTCATTCTATCTCTATTTCTCTCTGTCTTGCAGTTTGTCTCTCTTACTCTATCTGCCTCACTCTTCCAACCTCTCTCTCTCTCTCTACTCTCTTGCTTTCTCTCTTAAATTTTTCGTCTGCGCTTCTTCTTAATAGTCATGTTTCCTCTTCCTCCACCCACACTATATCGTCAGACGTACGTTCACGGCAGACGACCTCACATTGTTTTATATTTCTCTTCTCTCTTCTCCCTTCTATCTTCTCTCCCTTTTCTCTTCTTTCTTCTCTCTCTTTTTCACTGTCTTCCTCCCTCCGTGTCCCCCCTCTCTCACACACTCACACTCTTTCTTTTCACGATTGCCAGACGTACAGAAACAAACATTCACTTTCAACCTTCATTCTGTCTGATTCCCTCCGCCGCCCAACGTCTCTCTCGCTCTTTCTCTTTCGCCCTCTCTCTTTCAATCATTCACTCGATATACCCAGACGTCCATTTCTCCTTCTTTCTGTCTCTTTCCCCTTCATCGTTTAACCTTTTCCTTCTCCATTCTCTCCAATATCTCTAGATGTATATAGCAGACGACCATTATCTCTCCTTCTCTTTCTTCCCTCTCTCTTTGCATCTATTTCACACCTTCATCTCGATTTCTTAGTCTTTCCTTTTGTTTCTCTCTTTTTCTATAACACTCTATTCCTCTTTATTTCATTCTCTCTTTTTCTTTAGTTTCAATCTTTCAGTCTCTACACACTCTCTCTCTTCTTTCTCACTCACTCACTCACTCACTCACTCATTCACTCACTCTCTGTCTCTGTATTTCTCTCTCCCTCTCCCGTACTGCACTCAATCGTACACAGCAGACGACCAATATATCTTTTTTTTTTCCACTGTCTCCGCTTTCACACTCTTTAATTCACTCACACACACACACACACACACATTCACTCACTCACTCACCCACTCACTCACTAACTCATTCACTTACTCACTTACTCACTCATTCGCTCGCTCGCACACTCACACACTCTCTTTCGTTCTTTCTTTCTTTCTTTCTCTCTCTCTCTCACTCACTCAAATACCTCTCTTTTTCTATTTAACTCCCCTCTCTCTCTCTTCTATTCAATCACCACTCTTTTTTTATTCAACACCTCTCTCTCTCTCACTGTTTCTTCTCTCTCTTCTCCCTCATGAAACAAGAGACCGAAGACAACGACGACGACGGCGACTACGGCTACGACGACGACGACGATGACCATCTCCACCACCACCGCCACCATAATCACCACTGGCACCGCTACCAGACACCATCTTTGTCTTCACCTCTTCTTTAACCGCTAAACCTCCAGCATCACCACCCTCCCCAATGTCCACTCGCAACCACCACTAGCTGTACATCCATTCCGTCCGCCCGTTTCCCCTCACAGTCCACAACTGTCCACCATCAATGTCTGCTGTATAGATCAATGACAGACAGTGAAAACTAGAACGCAGACAAGACAACAGTGTCGACTTGATAGATGGAGGTGGAGTAGGTGTTGGTCTAGAAGTAGGTGGAGGAGTAGGAAGAGAACAAAGAAGAGAGGAAGTGTTGAGACGGTGGTGAGTGGAAGAGAAAAGAGTAGAAGAGTGCAGAGAGTGGAGGTGGGAGAGAACGAGACAGAAATCTCTCTCAACTTTTACCATGGCTGGCGGCTTGTTTTGTTGGGCAGTTGGTATTGTGCTGGTTAACTGGTATATATATATATATATATATATATATACATATATATATATATATGTATATGTATACACGCACACACATACACACACAACACACACACAACATATACATACATAGACCAGTTCACACATATTTATACATATAACACACACACCCACACGTATATACACACTTATATATATATATACATATATATACACACATACACACACATACACACACACATACACACACACACACACACATATATATATATATATACATATATATATTAATGTGTATATAGTGGCTTGGCTGGTTATTTTGGGGGTGGAGTGGTTGGCTGACTGGATGGATGGATGGAATAGTAGACTGATAGTAACATGGAAGGAGAGTGGGTTGTGGACGTCTGCCAAATACTGGCCAAGGCGATTGGGGTATAGATTAGAAAACAAGAAGGAAAAAATATAATCCATCCGCTCCTAGTCTACCCAACGCTAGCGCCACCACCATCACTACAAGCGCCGCCATCACCACCACCACCACCACCACCACCACCACCACCTTCTAAGTGGTTGCACGGTCTGCAACCAAAACTTTCTCATATCGCAATTGATTATCTTAGAAACATACACGTTATATATCGTGGTGCTGGGTTGCTTGTGCTAAGACGGGATGACCACAAGTGGAATACTTTTGTGGTAGGTCTTGCTGCATCAGGACCGAACAGAAAGGAGATGGACAACGCGAACCGCAATAACATTAATACTACATAAGGGATCCTTAAATCTGGCCGTTTAGCCCTACCAGAAATAGTAGCTAAATCTGCTTCAAATTACACACTACCGTCTTAAAAACGGAGTGCGACAATTTGATCCTACATATACCAATATCTATGAAGAACACATCGATACGGGGCAGAATTAGGGTGGAACAGAAATAGCCTCACCAGTACCAAGATCAGCACCAGCACGATCACAACCAGCACCGGTATCAGTACCAGCAACCCCCACCCTACTAGTAACAACAGCACCAATACAATACAATACAATACAATACAATACAATACACGTACATTTCCAACCAGCGCAACAACGAAAACGAAAATCGTCTGCACTATTATCCTCATCGTCTATCAACAACGGCAACATCTTGAACGCCACGACGATGACGACGACGACGACCACCACCACCACCACCACCACCGCCACCGCCGCCGCCGCCACCACCAACCATCACCACCACCATCGTCCCTTCCATTTCCGTCACTATCGCCATAACAATTACTCCGTCTTCTATCTTTATATGACAAACAAACCGAAGATCCGGAGGTTTTTCGTTATCTTGCCAACAGTGCAGACAAAACAGTGAGTATTTAAGTGTTAGGAGGTGTAGAAGTACTCCTTACCTTTACAAATGCTACCAGACAGGAATGATTGATGTTCAGCTTGAATTCCTGTATAAAACCGGAGAGAGAGAGAAAGCTTGTGGACTAGCAAGTGTTTATGCTCTATAGTAGCAATTCTGTCCTGAATATGTTTGGTGTTCAAGACTGAGTAGGTTGAGTGAAAGTGAAAGTGAAAATGAGAGGCGGTAAAAATTGGAGGCAGCAGACAAAAGAGATGGAGAGGTTGTTAAAGAGATTGGAGGAAATGGTAGAGGGAAGACACGTAGAGTAAAAGAGGGTCAACGAGAGAAAATGATAACGGATGGCCCGATATTGTGTTTGAAGAAAAGTAAAGACTTGATGGAATAGACGATAAGGAAGTTGATAACTGATAAGTCTTTACCATAATATTTCTGCGGTTGGGAGCACTGGAATCCTTTATACCAATCTCTATCACTTCTATTGGTTTGGGGCTGTTTTTATAAATCCCAGGGCACCCACCGTCCAGGAGTAAAAATTTCATTGGGATTTGTAATCCTAGTGGAGCCTATTTCCTCTCCATGCTATAGGTGCGGTTGGTCGCCTCAAAGGGTACATCTGTCTTTGAATGACATCACTACTTGTTCACAATCCTTCACTGTACAACTGAGTTCGGGACCAAGTTTAATTGCTTATAACCTGGACGTCAGCAGATAATACCCGGGCCTTTATATTCATTTCTAAAAGCTTGAAATCTTCATAAACTGTACAAGAAAGCGAAAGAATCAAGTTTTTATGGATGTTTGACTGCAGACTTTAGCAGCGTGGCTTTTGTTTTATTGATGAATTTACGTAGTATGAAGATTTGACTGTGTCTAAGACATAAGTGTGCAACTGTTATCTTTTTCCCTCATAGGCACCAAACCTGAAATGTTTAACGGGAGTGGGGCTAGTTGATAACATCGACTCTGAATGGATGAAAGGCAATGACGACCTCGGCGGAATTTGAACTCATGTGTGTTACTAATAATGCATTTTGTCCATTCTAATATAATATAATAATGGGGTGGTAACCACCAGAGGGGTATCATCTGAAGGAATGTGGTGTGATTATCATTTGCTCCAGTTTATAGTTGTTAGTTTCGATCGCGGTATATCCTAGATACGTGTTTGGTAAGCATGTATAGGGGACAAAATGTGAGAGAGAATTAGTGTGTGCATCTGTATATTTATGCGTGTGTGTGTAAATATTTATGCATGTAAATGTTTATGTGTGTGTGAGTGTGTGTGTGTGTGGATGGATGGATAGACAAACAGATGGATAGATACGATTGAAAGTTATAAAGACAGGTGGATAGGTGGAGACAAACAACCAGATAGACAGCCAAATATGTTGGGAGATAGACAGATAGTAATAAAGAGATAGATAGATAGATAGATAGATAGATAGATAGATAGATAGATAGATAGATAGATAGATAGATAGATAGAGAGAGAGAGAGAGAGAGAGAGATAGATAGATAGATAGATAGATAGATAGATAGATAGATAGATAGATAGATAGATAGATAGATAAATAGCAAAGTTGATAGATAATCGGATAGATAAGCAGAGTAACTGACAGAGACGCAAATAAACATTCAGAAAGACAGACAGGCCGATAGATAGATAGATAGATAAATAAATAGATAGATAGATAGATAGATAGATAGATAGATAGATAGATAGATAGATAGATAGATAGATAGATAGATAGATAGATAGATAGATAACTTTCTTTTATTAGCCACACAGGGCTGAATACAGAGGGGACAAATAAAAATGCAGAGCTTTTCTTTTCGAGGGTGGAAAAAAATAAAATGTAAGGTTGCGATCAAAAGGGATCGAGAGGAGGAAAAAAAAGGAAAAAAAAAGGAAAATCGTGTATCACAGAAATAATGGTGTAAACATTGATATAACAAGATTGGGTTCATCCGTGGGAAGAAAAGCCTACAGAAAGACCACGGGAACCCCAGTCAGGGAGGAATAAAACATGGGTCAAAAATGCTCTCTTTCTTCTTTTTTACGATCTACAGGATCATGCTCAAAATGGTTTCGTTACTAGCACGCACCATCTTTGCAACATTCACCCATCTTTTTTTGAATCTTTCGCGAGACAAAACTTCCCTCTCCATTCTCACCTTCCTTTTCAAGTGGTACTTGAAAAAGTTGATGAGCGATTGGCCGGAGAGGTAAGTGTTTGTCTCTAATCCTTTCGCTCGAGTCCACCACACACATTCTTTCACCATGGCCACCAGTACGATGAAAACTGCCTTGCCTTCCCGGTTGAGGGAAGGGGGCGGAGCAATTCTCACGATAGACTCGGCCGATAGGCGGATTCGTCCCACACGTGACAGCAGCCGTTCGGCATAAGCCCACAGGTCGGAAATGGTTGGACATTGCACGAGTGCGTGCAGAACGGTTTCGTCGCTCTGACCGCATCTCGGGCAAGTCGGTCCAGTGTGTCTGGAACCGTGTCTGTAGAGCTTATCCGAACAGGTAATGCTTCTCGATAGCACTGCCAGGCCAGGGATCTTTGGTGATTGTTCATAGGTCCCGGCCCGAAAGTTGTCCTGAACAGGCGGGTCAGGTGTTCCTCGTCGACGCCCAGACTGCCCCCCGAGTTCGTCGTCGCACCTCCCCTCCACTAATCCTCTATAGAATGCCTTTGTTGTGATGGAGTCGCACAAGTTCGATCCCGGACGGCAGAGTTGCTTGAGAGCAACGCGACACTCGCGGTGCCATTCGCCTAGCCTCGGTCTCTGCTTGATCCATGACTGTAGTTCGTCCAAGGAGACGAGCTGCGGGAAAGCGCGCCGCACAAAAGGCGACCACCCCTGTTCACCGTTGTCTATGAAGCGCCGGAGATGTCGCAGTCTCAGCGCATGTCTGCGCATCATCAACCACGGCATGCCCAGCCCTCCATTTAGCGGGTGTTGGCAGCAAATGGATCGCCTAACCATCGGAACGTTTCCCTTCCACAAGAAGCGGAAGAGTATGCGTTCCAGTGGTGATGGTGGTGGTAGGGTCGGGACAAGGCACGACGGTCAGGCGATACTCGATGACGGATGCGATGTACGCGTTCGCCACCTCCGCCCGACCTTTTAGGGATAGCTTTCTCTCAGTCCATTTCTGGGTGAGAGTAGCCACCCTAGTCGTTATCTCGCCCCAGTTTTTCTCCATTTGGAGGTCCGGACCGAACCAGACCCCGAGCAATTTAACCGTTCCGTCCGTCCAGCGTCCACGATGGAGACGCTGTGGACGGCATGGGCTTGCTTCTCCAGGTGCCGAGCCGCAGCCCACTGACTTTTCCCGGTTAATTTTTGCTCCCGTTACCGCTTCGTATTCTTTCAGTGTCTCGCCGACCAGCTCGATGTGCTTGTAGCTCGACACTATGACGGTGACGTCATCCGCGTATGCAGACACGCTCCTCCCGCATCCCAGCTCTCGTGGGATGCCCCTCAGCGTCGCCAGTTTCCGCAGTAGTGGCTCAAGAGTCAGTACATACAGCAGCGATGAGAGGGGCATCCCTGACGAACGACCGAACGCATGATGTAAAAGGTCTGGATAGATGACCATTTACGCGAACTACTGAGCGGATGCCGCGTATATAAGGCAGCGATCCAACCGCGGAAAACTGGACCGAAACCAGCCGCTTTGAGGACAGCCTCCAAGTAGTGATGGTCTACCCTATCGAAGGCTTTTGATTGATCCAAATTGATCAGCGCCCCACCCATGCCAGGATTTTTTAACTACCCTGTCTATGATGTAGCGATCAGATGGAGGTTGTCATGAATACTTCTACCCGGCACGGCGCATGTTTGCGCCTTGTCGATTAGTTTCTTGATGACAAGCGCCAACCTCTCGGCTAACACCTTGGCCAAAATTTTTCAATCTGCGTTGAGCAGAGTGAGGGCCTGAACTGAAATTATCTATGACGTCCCCTTGTTTGGGTCTTTCTTGATCAGTGCCACTGCTCCTCGCTTTACAAAAGCAGGAATACTCCCGTTCTGCTGCCAGTTGCAGTAGACAGCTGCCAAGACGCCTCCAAACAAGTCTGGCATATGAAAATAAAATTCGTATAGGGCAGACCATCCAAGCCTGGTGACTTGTCTCTCGCGCAGCCTACCATCGCATCCTGTACGTCCGCGCTGTGATAGGCTTTCAAAGACTCCACCTCCCTTGCTGAGAGTCGTGGCAAGGCATGCAGGTAGGCACTAAAGTCCACTCTGCTTTTCTGACTCACCACTTGTCCCAAACAGTTGGGTGAAGTGTTGTTGAAAACCCCACACATCCTTTTAGGCTCGAGCAATTCGCGCCCCTGTCATCTATAGAGACTTGATGGTGGCTCTGTTGCCTCGTTGCGTCTCCACCACTCGGGCCTCTTGGGCGGCTCCAACTCCTTCGTTCCTCAGAGCACGCATCCTAGCTCTGACAACGCATCCCTCGTGTTTGGCGTTGAGGTGTTGGTCGAGGGCCAATCTCGCCGCCAGTACGTTGGACGCGATGCCAGTTCTAAGTGCCTCTTCTAAAACCTTAACTAATTCTCCCTCTACTCTATTTCGGTCTAATTGCTAGGCTCTACTGTATCTGACTGATTCTGCTTTAATCGCTTTTTTTAGGGCATACCACCATCTGTTGTTGATGATGGTACCCGTCAAAGCTCTCTTAACTAATGTGCTGATCCGGTCCCTGTAAACCTGTCGTGCTGTAAAAGACGCGTTCAGTTTCCAGTAACCAGGACCCTGCTATGTGTCTTATCTAAGTCAAGTGTACAAGTCACAAACTTGTGATCTGTGTAACTGACTATATGAAATTGTGGACAACCTACACTATTTTTATCTATTGTCCTACAGAATACTCTATCTAAGTATGATCTGGACGACCCGATGCGGTTACTCCATAGATAGATAGATAGATAGATGGATAGATAGATAGATAGACTCACAAACACTGAGGCAATTAGAGAAAGTAGACAGACATAGATAGACCAATAAAGAGATTTAGACATAAAAAGATAGCCAGATAAATAAGTAAGTAAATAGGCAGATAAACAGGTTGATATTAGGTGAGGTGATTGAAAAGACAAGTGGACATACAGTCAACAATTTTTGACATCTATCTGTCTACAAACTGCGAGTCAGAAACGTAGACAAAGCGACAATAAAGACAAGCTGTTATATGTGATTAGTCTATTTGACGTTATGCTCACATACACACACATAAATATATAGGCGCAGGAGTGAATATGTGGTAGGTAACTTGCTTACAAACCACATGGTTCCGGGTTCAGTCCCACTGCGTGGCACATTGGGCAAGTGTCTTCTATGTAGCCTCGGGCCGACCAAAGCCTTGTGAGTGGATTTGGTAGACGGAAACTAAAAAGAAGCCCGTCGTGAGTGTTTATTGAGCGAAAACACCTGAAAAGCTCCACGACGCTCCGGCAGGGGTGGTGATCCCTGCTGTACTCTTTCACCACTCTTTCTCCCACTCTTTCTTCTGTTGGCCTGCTCGTTTAGCCAGCGGGGTGGCGTCATTCGAAGGCTAAAACAATGCGAAGGCATTGTGACCAGCGATGTGTAACTACATCTGATGGACTGGTTGGTCACGTGGTCACGTGATATATAAATATATATATGTGTGTGTGTGTGTGTGTGTGTGTGTTGTGTGTGTGTGTGTGTGTGTCTACATTGTGTGTCTGAGTTTCTCACCCCAACATCGCTTGAGAACCGATGCTGGTGTGTTTACGTCCCTGTAACTTAGTGGTTCGGCAAAAGGCACCAATAGAATAAGTACTAGCTTACAAAGAATAAGTCCTGGAGTCGATTTGCTCGACTAAAGGCGTAAAACAAGCGTAAAAAAGTATTTACACATATGCATGAGTCCGAACACACACGCGCGCAGCACACACACACACACACACATACACAGACACACACACACACACACACACACACACACACACACACATTCAACTTATAAACACTTTACATACTTTTACTTCCTCTGTATTGTGAATGTGTGTATCCGCGTGTGTGCGCGCGTGTTTGTATGTATGTGCATGCGTGCGCGAAACGTGCGTGCCTCTGCATTCATGCGGCTTTGCTCGACCCGGGACTCTAATGAGCGTCTCTTGCCCCAGGTGGCATGCACTGAAACTGAACTCAGAACTATGAGGTTGCGAAGCAAACCTCTTCCCACACAGCCACGTTTGGTCACATGTATGTGTGCGTGTGTGTGTGTGCGCGCGCGTGTGTGTATTTGTGTGCGTGTTTGTCTGTGTATGTTGCATATATATAGTTATCCTTCGAAACGTAGAGTAGATGAAACCATAGCGACTGAAGAAGGGTTTTTTTCGTTGTGTTAATTGTCCTGTACTCCATTTTTTTTTGTTTTTAAAAAAATGTCCAGTTCCTTTGGTTTGTGTCTATGTTTTCGTTTCTCATTGTGTTCGACGTCCCTTTGGTGTCCTGTACACATATATGCGTGTATATATACATGTAGAGGTAGGTACGTACATATATGTTTATATATATGCATATGTTTTATTTCATTTATTACTATATATATATATATATATATAATAATATATATATATATAATATATATATATATATATATTTCCCCGTAGAATATAAGCTTGTACGTCTGTGTAATAAGTGTGGGAGTCTCTCAATAGTCTAATTTCCATATTTCAACCAGTATCACTTTTTCTTTGTCTACTTGACTAACAAATAGTCTTGTAGGTAGATAGACAACTATAATTGCTTTCACTATTCACCTGTGTAAGCGATCTGTCTCCTGACTGATAAGCTATGTATGTATGTATGTATGTATGTATGTATGTATGTATGTATGTATGTATGTATGTGTCTACCGATCTATCTATCTATCTATCTATCTATCTATCTATCTATCTTTCGATCGATTGATTTGCTCGATCGATCTAGCTATTTTAGGTTTTCTGTTTCACACGTACATGCACGCAGACACACAAACCCACTCAGTCATACACGTTCGCACACATATACTCACACACAAAAACACGCACGCCCGCACACACACATATGTATATATGTATGTATACATATTTATATCTATGTATTTATGTATATAGGTATGTATATTATAGTTAGACGGATAGAAACATAGTCTGATAAATATACATACATAAATACATACATACATATTTTTTTAATATATTTCACTAAGGCCAAAATTATTCACTGCTCCGTCTCTCTCTTTCCCTCCCCCCTCTCCCTATCTCTCTCTCTCTCTCTCGCTCTCTCTCTCTCTCTCTCTATATATATATATATATATATACATATATTATATATATGCATACATACATACATATATTAATCTCTCTATCTCCAGATATATATATATATATACATATATTACATACATTAATAATATAAAATATATATATTATATATATATATATATATATATATATATATATATATATATATATATTATATGTATATATATGTAAATAGATAGATAGATAGATAGATAGATAGATAGATAGATAGATAGATAGATAGATAGATAGATAGATAGATAGATAGATAGATAGATAGATAGATAGATTATTCATGCTGAAGCAGATGAATTAGGCAGGTAGACAGATAGAAATTAATTATAAAATCGGCAGGCAGGTGTTCAGACTATCAGTCAAGGACAAAGAGATAGAAACATTCCTGTGTTACCGTATTTCACGGTTTATAAAGCGCACTTTACCATCCCTGCCCACGAACGAAATAGTAAATGTAAAGTGAGATGTAGTTTAGTGGTAACAGGCAGTTAAGATATGGTTCTATTGCCAGTTATGGCATATAAACTATTCAGAATGCCAGCACCGATTTGACGCTGACTTTTGCGCCTATCGTAGAATCTTTAGACGAAGTGGTCGGAAATGTTTGGCTCGGTGTTAGTAAAATGAAATGGAAAGAAACGGAAAATATAACATTTTTTTTCCGGGAGGAAAGTCAAGCTATTTCTCTTAAATTAGTGTTAGCAGTGGGTACAGCGTGCAAGCTGTGTATGTCATTCCCCTATCCGAGAGTGGGCATGATCTCGCTGACAAGACAAATTTCCGCTCATGAGAGAAGCATCCGAAAATTTCTCTTTTTGAGTTCTGGAAAGCACCTAAATTGTGTGAATTACTTTTAAAATGTTTCTCCTCACCATCTGGCAGACTCTTTTGTATCTTATACTTCCATTCAGATAAGACCCAGACCGCTTCAGCAAATTTCAGTTGGTTTTCTTCGGTGCTGCTTCTTATTCAATCGCCATGTATACTTGGATTAAGTTGCATGGTGTACCTCTGGTGTCCCGACACTGCTGAAAGAAAAGTTAAAAGCAGAAACATGTCGCTTCGACGAATGTGGAGAGCAGAGTGCAGAGAAGTGGAGAAAGAGGAGGAGAGAGAAAAGAACAAAGAATTAGAAAAAGCACCCCCCATTTGCCCCCCCCCCCCATCGGTTCTCAAGTGACGCTGGGGGGGGGGGGACAAATTACACACACACACACCCACACCACACAACACACACATATATATATATATATATATATAATATATATATATATATTATATATATATAGATATATACGAGGGGCTTCTTCAGTTTCTGTCTACCAAATCCACTCGCAAGGCCAGAGACTATAGTAGAAGACACTTGCCCAAGGTGCCATGCAGTGGGACTGAACCCGGGACCATGTGGCTGGTAAGCAAGCTACTTACCACAAAGCCACTCCTGCGCCTAATATGTATATATATACATATATATATGTATGTATGTATGTATGTATGTATGTATGTATGTATGTATGTATGTATATATTTACACAGCTTTGTCTGGGTCTTTGGGGG
>NW_021835016.1:0-32500 GCF_006345805.1 Octopus sinensis | reverse complement strand
AATCTGGAAACTCCAGATCATCGGCTGATTGGGTCCACAGGGTCAAAACTGCTTTTGACCCCACCCACTCACCGCAGGCAACATTTTAACATTTAAGAGCTTGGCTCCGTTTCCAACCAGACCCCGGCGGATAGTGACCTCTATCCACTCGGGCTCTATTCCGGGTGGCAGCCCACACACCCAAGCTCTTGTCAATTTCCTCCCTCGATATGTGGGATGAAACAGGATTTTTCCCCCTTCCAGGGGCTGACTCGCAAAAATGCGAGCCTCCTCAGGGGTGTCAAATAGCAACCACACTGTTGTATATTTGACACCCCTTGCAATAAACTTGATAGTTGGGAGGTATTCTGCCAAATCTTTCTCAATGTCCACTTGAGAGAACACAGTGATGGTGTCGGGGGACTTGGAATATGTCCTCAACACCACCGTTCTCTCATTAAAGTCCTTTACCCACTGCTTGGGGGGCACAATTTCCCACTCCAAGGCAGTATTTTTATTTTTTGCCATGCTTGCAAAAAACACAGGAAAAAAGTTCAACACAAAATTTTAAATGTTCAAATAAAATGTCCAAAGAAACACAAAGAAAAAACAGAAAGACAGCAGAGGAAAAAAATGAAGGAAGACAGGCACGGCAACACACTTCCGCTACTCAGGTAATCCCGGTCCACAGATAATTTACAAGAATATTGCTTCACACACATATTCCAGTTCACCGTAGCAGGTCGAATGGGTCGAATTTTTCATAAATTTTTCAAAGTTTGGTAGCGGGACACGCCCAGCAAAACAAAATAATTGTCACTGCTGAGAGAGTTACTCAGTGCGACTGCAGCAGACAAATGTCCAGGACCCAGTGAGGACTTCTTATATGAAAAAAGGTAAAATAAGGTCATACAACAAATTCCCCACCGATTCCCTAAAAAAACAAGTGCCTACCTTGCAGTCGCGGCTCTTCAACGGTTCTTCGATTCAAGACGGCCACCAACGCACATCCTGACAGTGTTCAATTCAATGAGCAACGAACAAACACATGTAGGTGTGCGGGCGCACATGTGTAGGTATGAACAGGCGGCGCTTACGCGAATACTATGAACTTTTACCCCCTTACTTAGTGGTCATTGGAATAGCTCTTTTGTCTTAATAACGGTCAATCACACAGTAATTTCCCTTTGTTTAACGATCATTTTTCATAGCATTTTTCCGATGGCCGGATAACTGAAGAGATGGTGGCGTTGTTTTCCATCTCGGCATCCGAAACTCGGAGTTTTATCATGGTTACTGAATAATTGTCACATATTTCAGATAAATTCCTCTATTTACATAATATCGAGGTCTCTTTCTTTCTTTCGTTGTCTTGCCATATATTTATCAATATATATATATATATATATATATATATATATATATATACGACAGCTTTGTTTCAGTTTCCGTCTACCCAATCGACTCACAAGACTTAGGTCGGACCGAGGCCATAGTAAAAGACACTTGCCCAAGGTGCCATGCAGTGGGACTGAACCAGGTAGCATGTGGTTGGGAAGCAAACTTCTTACCACACAGCCACACCTGCGCCTATACAAATCGACATAAACTACACTGATCGAAGAGAATTTTTAGGACTTCATGTTCGGACAGAATGTTGGTGACAGACATTTTGTCTAGAGACACAGGGGATCGGCTCGCTAGCGATAACCATCAGATTTTGTGCGCGCGCGTGCGTTATGTATACTCTAGCTAACAGTTGTTGCTAGCGAACCGAGCCTCTCTCCCATGACAGAAGAACACCGCCACCTACATCTGTCCTAACACGCTGCCAAGCAATTCTATGCAGTAACTGATGTCGCTCCTAAATTGATAACATCATATGATCTGCGTTGACCAACGGCAGTTCTATAGCCGGAAGCCAGCTTGATCTCCTCCTCAATTGGTTCTACGAACCTGACGAATTTATTGTTCGTTTGACGAATCTACGAAACTTTAAGTTGCACAGACCGAATTAATCTAACATGTGTGTGTGGTGTGTGTGTGTGTGTGTGTGTGTGTGTGTGTGTGTGTGTGTGAGTGTGTGTATGTGTATATATATATAGTATATATATATATATATATATATATATATATATCATATAATTAATCAAAATAAGCAACAAGGATATCCAAAGGTAGTGTAGTACAATCGTTTCATGCTGCTTCATTTAATTAAACATGTAAGTATTACATCAGTTTTAAAATGTAGAGCACTCTTCAGCCACATATGGAATTTTAAAAATTAAATTAACAATGTTCATTTTTACACTTATTCTATTTGCCAACATTACAAAGAGGGTAGGTATATAGACAGAGAGGTGACATTCATCAATAAAACCATGGTAGTAGAAGACCTTTGCTCATGGGCAGATTTTTTATCACTGAGTTCACTTTGTTATTTTGATTTACCAATGGGGAAGGGGTTTTCTATTACGTTCGGTGGAGACAATCAAGAATTGTTTTTCTATTTATAGATAGAGGAAGGGGCAGTTTAAATGGTAGAGCTAAAAATCCAACCATGTTATGAGGAATTTAACTTTTGTACATTTGGCTGTATTCTAGCAAAAGTAAGTAGGCTGAAGCTAGTGGGGTAGGGAGAATAGAGACTTCTAATGCTCCTTAACCATTTAACAACCATAAGCCTGCTTGTGATATTAAATAGATATCTTTTAGATAGTTATTTTTAAAGGATTCTAATGCATTTTAGGATCTTTTATAGGGATGGGGAGTATAGAAATCATTTCATATTTATAAAAAATTATATATATCAGAGTATTATTAATAGAGATTTATAGTTAGTTAGTAAATAGTAATTTAGTTGTATTAATGAGTTACATTAAAGGAATATGATAAACATATTATTTATTTCCTGTAAAAAAAAGCTTATCAATTAGCACATATATTTCACCTCTTTGTCTATATACCTACCCTCTTTGTAATGTCTCACATCTTGTGCGGAAAGCAAGGAATAGATAGATTTTATCATCGCTACTCTTTCTTAAAATGTGATTTTATTTCAATGTTAGAAATCAATATTTATACTTGAATATTTTCACCTTTTGTACGTTTCTTTTCTTTTTCTTTTTCCAGTTCAAAGACGGAAAAGGAAAGAGAACCGTCCCCGACGTCAGCGTACGACATTCACCAGTGAGCAGACACTGAAGTTAGAACTGGAGTATAACCGAACTGAATATATCACACGACCTCGGCGATTCGAATTGGCTGAGATGTTGAACTTGACAGAAACCCAGATCAAGATCTGGTTCCAGAACCGAAGAGCGAAAGACAAACGGATCGAAAAGGCACAAATGGATCAGCAGATGAGGTAGGCTTTGTTCTGTATATCAATAATACGACCGAGGCTAATGTCGACGAAGCTTTCCGACATATTAAACACAATAAACCAGTAGGCTGTTCTAAATGTAACACACTGGATTATAAACCTTCGATTAACTCAGACGATCCATGCAATAAACTAAACCAAAGCACTCTCGTAGTACATTTACATCTTTTTTGAAGGGGAGGTAACTCTAATAAAACAAATAAATTGAAAATACAGTAAGGACAACATTTTCTATAGTTGCATATAATTGTTACTTTCCTAACTTAAATATCTAAAGAGGGAATTTTTGTTTACTAACTGGATAGAGGGCGTTTGCTAATCGAAAGATCTCACTGTGTTACATTTGTAAGATATATACAGTGTTTGTCAGCGTGTACAATAGTTATAGGTGTGTGTGTGTGTACGTGCATGTGTGTGTGTGTTTATGTGTATGTATGTGTGTGTTTGTGTATATATACGTACATATACATATATATATATACATATGTGTGTATATATGTATATATATATATATATATATATATATATGTTTATGTTTATGTAAATCTATATATCAATCTATCGATCGATCGATCTAATTATATAATTCACATTACTTCATATATTCATGGTTAACTGCTTAAAATTTCGTTTCTTGGTTGTTTTCCGCTCCTCTTCAGCCGATAATACCCACCCTATTACGTGTGTAGAATCACGGTATAAATTTGATCTTTTTCGAACATACTTATGCTACATACACGCGAGGAGGCACACACGCACGCACGCACGCACACACACACACACACACACACACACACACCACACCTACACACACGCATGCACAAATACACATGCCTGTGTATTTATACATAAACATACCTGTAAATTTGAGTGCGCGTGTAATCAAGTAGTGCTATCTCGACTGAGACAGCACAGTAGTTATTCATTGTTTAGAAGGTGTAAATCCATGTCTATCCAAATTTCAATGAAGTATTAAGCCTTATTTTATCGCGTGTGTTTTACTTGATATAATATACATATGAATGATTTACCGACTGAATCTCCGAACATTGAGTAAAACAGAAGAATTGGTATAAGTGATTTACTTAATCTTACGTGCGTTTCACAGGCCAGATCCTCAGTGGAATATTGTAATTCAATCATATATATAGGTCGGTTGACAGTACTGAATTAAATTACAATATTCCCCTGAAGATCTGGCATTGCAATTCTATTATGTAACCGTTTATGTAACGAATGTCGTATTACGTACAAATTTTCGTCATTAAAACACATGTAGGATTAAATGATTCATGATATTGTAATAAACTCACTCAAACCAAATCTTTAATTATGCCGTCGAATATACCGATTGTACATACATATATAAATACATACATACAAGCATGCATACATACATACATACACATAAATATATATATGACAATTATTCTGTAGCCATGATAAAACTCCGAGTTTTATCATGGCTACCGAAAGATAAATTCCTCTATTTACATAATATCGAGATCTCTTTCTTTCTTTTGTTGTCTTACCGTTTTTACCAATATATATATATATATATATATGTATGTATGTATGTATGTATGTATGTATGTATGTATGTATGTATGTATGTATATGTATGTGAACATATATATATATATATATATATATATATATATATATATATATATTATATATATATATATATTTATATAGTTAATCCAAACATATATATATATATAATATATATATTATTATTATTATATTATTATTATTATTATATATCATTATTATTATATGAAAACTCACTGCTTATTTTGCTGGGTATGATGGAAAGCGTCAGCTGTCCACAAGCAGCGGACTAAGGTGACACATATTTACTGGTCATGCTTCAAGAACCCTGCAAAGAATTCTTGTAGTTCCCAGCAATGCTGGTTTTTGTAGGTTTTCCACCTTCACACTTGCACCGATCTTTTCCAGTCATGTTGGTAGCTGAGTGCTGATACTTCCAAGTTCACCAATTCCCATTGGTATCACGTCTGTTCTCTTGATTGACCACAGCCTTCGTATTTTGCTACATACACGCGCGAACGCAGACGCACATAATCATTATTATAATAATTATTATTATTATCATTATTATCATTATTATTATTACTTTTTTTTCTTCTTTCAAATTTGCTTCCATTTCTTGCCGAGTGTCTTCCCGACTCCTAGGGCAAAGAAACTCATAGTGTATATTGGTAGGCCATTAAACCAAACTCAGTAGTTCGTGCATTTTTTTTTTTTTTAAAGTTAAATTAAAATACATGAGCAGCAACAGTTCTCACATCGACAATGCTCTTCTCAATACGTGTGATGTACCAGTTAAGACAATCTTTTGCACTTCTTGCAGGGATGGTAAGCCAGGGATCATTCTCATATAATTTTCGGTTCCCTTCTTGATCATTCCTAGTGCTCCTACGATCACTGGTATTGTAACCGCCTTGAGATGCCACATTTTCTCAATTTCAATGAGTAGGTCTTTATATTTTCTGAGCTTGTCAAACTCTTTCGCTGAGATATTATGATCACAGGGGATGCTCATGTCGATCAATAAGCAAACTTTATTGTTTTGGTCTTTCACAACAATATCTGGTTTATTGCCTTGATGGTTCGGTCTGTATGTACTGGAATTATCATTATAATTATTATTATCATTATTATTATTATTATTATTATTATTATTATTATTATTATTATTATTATTATTAATAATAATAATAATAATAATAATAATAATAATAATAATAAAATAATAATAATAATAATAATAATAATAATATTATATCTATAGATATTCTTTTACCCTTTAGTTGCTTCAGTCACTTAGACTGCGGCCATGCTGGGGCACTGCTTCGAAGAATTTTTAGTCGAATGAATTGGCCCCAGTGCTTATTACTTTTAAGATCGGTTCTTGTTTTATCGTGCTTTTTTACCTAATTGCCAGGTTACGAAGACGTAAACACACTAACACCGGTTTTCAAGTGGACAGACACAAACACACACACACACATACATATATATATATATATATATATATATATATATCTTTACATATATATACATATATACGACGGGATTTTTCCATTTTCCGTCTCCCATATCCACTCACAAGGTTTTGGTCTGTTCGAAGCTATAGTAGAATACACTTACCCAAGGTGTCACGCATTGAGACTGAACTCGGAGCTATGTGGTTGGGAAGCAAGCTTGATCAGTAATACTTTGAGTTATTTAGAGTTTCATGGCACCCGGCTCCAAACGGCGCCTCAATAACGCGACCTATAACATAAACAACTAATGGAGCCCTTCTTCAATTGTCTTTGAGTACGGAGAAAAGTTTTATTTACATCTGTTTGGAACATTAAAGATATTCTGGAAAAAAAGTTGGAGTAGACACTTGGTGTTCCAACACCAAGTAAACACTTAGAGTAGGCCTTGAGAGTAAAAAACTTGGAGCATGCGTTCATCTTGAAAAAAGTCTAGTCTGTTGACGGTTTGTTTCTTAGTTTAACTGTTCCTCGAGTTCTACGAAATGTCAGGAGGTCGCTTCGGTAAGTAAAGATTGTTCAGAAAAGAATAGAAAATATCCAAACTCATCCCGCTCAGGATGACGAGCGGCCCTCCGAAGAACTTACGCTCTTAGAAGAAATACTTACAGAGGACAAGCTGCTTAGTAACAAATTGGGAGCCTTCATTTTTTTTTTTTCATCCAATTCTTCATGAAGTATGATATTAAAAGTATTCAAACTGAACGTGAAACAACATGGAGGGACTTGAGAGAAGATGGACTTTCCAGATAGAAATACTGCTTTCAAATTTTGGCACAAAGCCAACAACCTCAGGGTTGGGGCTAAGTCGATTGCATCGATACCAGTGCTCAAATGGTACTTATGTTATCGACCCCCAAAAGGAGGAAAGGCAAAGTCGATCCCAGCGACTTTTGAATCTAGAACGTAAAAAAAAGAAAACGGACGCGTTGCTGCTAAGCATTTTGTCCGGCGCGCTTACAATTCTGCCATCTTGCCGCTTTTACAAAAAAAAAAAAAGAAAACAAAACAAAAAAAGCAGTATGCTTAAAAATGCAACATCAGCAGGACAATAAAATAACAATAGCAACAAAAACAACAACTACAACAATAACAATAAAAACAACAGTAATAAGAACAGTCACAATAATATCAAACAGTTTTTATTGGGATTTTTATTATGATAATTATTATTGGCGTTGTGAATGGGTCTACCCTGAGCATACACCTGAAAACCGGTGAAGATGAGAAGGAGAGAGGTGCCCTGCCTGGAGTGCCCTTGGCGGTCAGGATGACCAGGATGTGTCGGTTCCTTGGTTGGCCCTGAGTGGAACACCCTACATCTTAGGGGGAATCTTATTGCTTAAATTTTGTTGCTGTCATCGTTTTTGTGCTAAGCCCCCACTTGTCGCTTGTTTTGTTATTGTCGCCTTGTGGCCTATAAAAGAAATATAGTATATACCACCATTACCGTCACCACCACTACCACCACTACCACTACTACCACTGCCACGACTACTACCACTACTACTTCCACCACCACCACCACCTACCACTATTAGTTTTGTGTGTGTGTGTGTGTGTGTTTGTTTTTACTGTTGTTCTACAAACACCGGTACCAATCTTGTTATTTTCATGGTCGTCCCTTCCAAAGCCCGCTACACAACTACCACCACCACCACCTACCAGCACCACCACCACCACCACCACCGCTTTCCCCCCACTATATGACCACCTCCCACTGCCACCACCACTGTAAATCAATCACCAGAAATCACAGCAATTGATAAACACTTCATTTATTTATTCTTCTTCCTTTACCTTTTCTTTCTTTTTCCTTTCTTTCTTTCTTTCTTTCCTCTCACCTGATTTTCTTCACATTTAATCTTTCTTATCCTTCTTTCTCTCCTTCACATTTTCCTTCGTTTTTTTATTTCTCTCCTATTTTTCAACTTTCTTCACTTTAATTACTCCATTTATTTATATTATTTCTTCCTCATTCCATCTGGCTTGTGTGTGTTTGTGTATTTGTGTGTGTGTGTGTATTTGTATGTGTGTGTGTGTGTGTGTTTGTGTATATCAGTGTGTGTATGTGTGTGTGTATGTCAGTGTGTGTGTGTTTGTATGTGTGTGTGTGTGTGTGTGTTTGTATGTGTGTGTGTGTATGTCAGTGTGTGTGTGTATTTGTATGTGTGTATGTGTGTGTGTATGTCAGTGTGTGTTTGTGTTTGTGTATTTGTATGTGTGTGTGTGTGTGTGTGTGTGTCTGTATGCCAGTGTGTGTGTTCGCGTGTGTGATTGTGTCTGTCTGCGTGTGTATGTCAGTGTGTGTGTGTGTGTATGTCAGTATGTGTGTTTCACTCGGTCTCTATGCCACTTAGTATGTATGTGTTGGTGTCACTGTGTGTGTCTGTGTATGCGGGTATAGGTGTTAGTATGCGTGTGTATGTGTGGAAGTGATTGGGTGTATGTGTGTGTTGGAGTATGTCACTGTCAGTGTGTGATTGCGTGTGTGATTGCGTGTGTGAGTGTGTGTACGTGTATAGTTGCATGTGCGTGTGCGATTATGTGTATGTGTGTGTATTGTATTCTCTGAACCTTTTTTCTCCTCTCATTTCTCGAATACTTTTTCACTTCCTTACATTACTTCTCTTTCCCTCTCCCCACCCCTCATTGTCACTCTCTCTTCACTCTCTCATTCTCAGCCCTCATTCACTCTCCCTTCCTCTCCTCCTTCATTCTCTTTCTCACTCACTAATTCTCTCCCACATCACCTCGCCCTTTCAGTCTCTTCCTCATTCTTTCATTCTCTCTCTTACTCTCTTACTCTCTCTCTCTCTCATTTTCTTTCTCTTTCACTCTCTTACTCTCTCTCTCTCTCTCCCTCAAACATTCTCTCTCGCCATCAAATATTCTCTCTCCTTTACACACACATTCTCTCTCCTTACTCTCCCTCAAATATGCGTTCTGAGAGCTCACTACTTTAATCTCTCTCTCTCTCTTTATTCTCTATCACTATATTCTTCACACACACTCTCTCACACACACACACACACTCTCTCTCTCTCTCTCTCTCTCTCTCCTTACTCTCCCCCAACACTCACACCTACTATTTTTTGTTCACATAACAAAAGAAAACAGCTGCACATTGAAATTCCAAAGAACGTTGAAGAAATTCTCAAAGACAGAAACCAAAAAAAATGCTAGTAAAAATATACTGAAAGAGAGTGAGAGGTCGACTATTGACACTTAGCAACTGTTTTCCAAGACTGTGTAGATGTTGACTACAAATTCTCATAGTCATTGCTACAGATTCTCTTGGAGACATTTTATGACAAAATCCAAAGCAATTACGAAACAACGGTTATTGGAATTGTGAATAAAGCTTGTCAACGAAAAACAAAAGAAAACAACAATAATAATAATAATTAATCAGCTGAGCTGTTGGGTGTGATTATTGAACTTGTGACATTGTTAGACCAGTGGGTTAGGTTCGAGTCTATGATGAAGGTCCAAATTGTGATGCAAAAAAAAAAAACACTTGTCTGAGTTATGGTTATTACCAAGGGTCCCAACAGCATCCTCGACCTTAAGAGTTTTGCGGTTGTTGTTGTTGTTGCTGCTGCTGCTGCTGCTGCTGTTGTTGTTGTTGTTGTGGTTGTTGTTAAGCAACAAGACGGGTAAGGGTGATTAGGTGATGGTCTGGGGCTCAGGGGCGGGAGACCCCCAGACCTTGAAAACCCAAAAAAAAAACTTTGGTCGTCTTGTTGTAGTCGAGGGCTCTTCGTGACGCCCGATACCACTGGAAGTCGCTGGAAATGGAGATCTCCAGGTCCAAATTCTTAAACGGCTGCTGCTGCTGCTGATGATGATGATGATGATGACAATGACAATATACCATATAAACTCTGAGGAGTAGATTTGATTCGTGTAATATATATATGGTTCTGGGTTCAGTACCTGCGTGGCATCTTGGGCAAGTGTCTTCTACTATAGCCTCGGGCGACCAATGCCTTGTGAGTGGATTTGGTAGACGGAAACTGAAAGAAGCCTGTCGTATATATGTATATATATATATATGTATGTATGTGTATGTATGTTTGTGTGTCTGTGTTTCCCTCTAGCATGCTTGACAACCGATGCTGGTGTGTTTACGTCCCCGTCACTTAGCGGTTCGCAAAAGAGACAGATAGAATAAGTGACTGGGCTTACAAAGAGATAAGTCCCGGGGTCGATTTGCTCGACTAAAGGCGGTGCTCCAGCATGGCCGCAGTCAAATGACTGAAACAAGTAAAAGAGTAAAAGAGTAATATATATATATATATATATATATATATAACATATATATGTATATGTATATATATATACGACGGGTTTCTTTCAGATTCCATTCTTATATCTACACAAGGCTTTTATCAGCCCGAAGCTCTAATGAAACACTCAGTGGAACTGAACCCGGACTATTGGGTGTGGAAAAAATTTCTTGCCACACGGCTACGCGCGCCTGCACCTGCATATTCATAAGTCTAAAAATTTGCTTACTCACACATACACTCTCTCTCTCTCACACACAATCACACAGACAAGCATATATATATATATTCATATACGCATACATACGCACACAAAAACACGCACACACACACATGCACACACACACACGCACACGCACATATATATATATTTATATCACATATATATGTGTGTGTATGTATATTCTTTTATTCTTTTAATTGTTTCAGTCATTTGATTGCGGCCATGCTGGAGCACCGCCTCTAATCGATCTACTCGACTCCAGGACTTATTCTTTGTAAGCCTAGTACTCATTCTATCGGTCTCTTAGGCCGAACCGCTAGTTACGGGGACGTAAACACACCAACATCAGTTGTCAAGCGATGGTGGTGGGGACAAACACAGACACACACACACACACACATACACACACACACATATATATATATGTGTGTGTATATATATATATATATATATAGAGAGAGAGAGAGAGAGAGAGAGAGAGAGATTAAAGTAGTGAGCTCTCAGAACGCATACCCATTAGTTTAATAAGTTATCCTGACGAAAACTCCTCATCCTATATATATATATATATATATATATATATATATATATATGTATATATATACAATGAAAAGTTGGGGGCGCATACATGCTAATATTCTTAAGTTATAATATCTGGAAAAGTACAGAACAAGATTTCAACAGTAGAATTTGCCTAATTCGCCACCTCTAAAGGAAACTAAAAAGTACTTAAAATTAAAATTCTACTGTACTTAAAATATTGCTGCCGAGAATAACATTTCTAAAATTTACTATATTTTATTAAAACGAAAATTATAAAAACATTTCTGGGTTTTTCCAATTTTCTGATTTTAAGCCTATGGGTTTATATTCAGAAACTCTTTTCATGTATAATAGTCCCAGTAATTTTTATAATTTTCAGAAAACAAAACGTTTAAGCAAAATTATTTAAGTCTGTATTTAAGCCCATAGGATTATTTTTGGAAAAATTACTATTTTAAAAATGAAATAAGATAAAATTATTTTTTTTTAAATTACACTAGAATTCGCCTAATTAGTCATGCCTAGGAGAAAATTGGAAGTGACGAATTAGGTGAAGAAACGAATTAGCCAAAGACGAATTAGGCTAACTCGGTACTCTATTAATGCTAACTAATAAATTTTACTTAGGATTTATTTGCCAGATTTTAATGTGGAAGAATTGACTCAACATACGGTTGACTTGAAACCATTTAATGAACATTCTACTACAATCAATGTTGTTGTTTTGTTTGTTTGTTTTCTTGTAATGGGATTTCAACTGAAGTGAAAAAAATCTTGTGCAATATTACTTATAGCTTCATATTTTATTGTTTGTACTTGATACAACTAAATAAAATGGCTATTTTAATCGTATATTTCAAAAGACATAATTTTAAAAAATAGTTTTTGTTTAAATTTATTTTTGATTATTTTTGTACCATACTTTTAAAGATTTATTTGTTTTGTAGATTCTCTTAATAAATAAAATAAATTATCGCAAATTTATCTGATATAATGTTTTTTTAATTTTAAAAATGTTATTCTCGGCTGCAATATTTTAAGTACAGTAGAATTTTAATTTTAAGTAATTTTTAGTTTCCTTTGGAGGTGACAAATAAGGCAAATTCTACTGTAGAAATCTTGTTCTGAACTTTTCCAGATATTATAACTTAAGAATATTAGCATGAAATGCGCTCGCATTTTTCATTATAATCCAATTTTTTTTTTTTTCCAAACAATGCAATAAAACTAATAAATATTCTTTCGATGAGCAGATGAGAAATAATGTCCATACGGAAGTGTGAAAATCCATCACATTCAGAAACTAAATCATAAAGTTTGAGAAAAAAAAAAAGCAATATGGAGCTGTTTTCGTCCCCTCTCTCCGCCCATTTCTGACTCTGCGAGCACAACGTGGTCCATTGTATTACAACGTTATTGTGTAAATGTGTTTGTTCAAATATGTAAACACATGCACACACGCACATCCACGCAAATATGTATGTGTGTGTATAATTACAAATATGTGTGTGTGTGTGTGTGTGTGTGTGTGTGTGTGTGTGTGTGTGTGTGTGTGTGCTTATATACACGCCTACATACACGTATGTCTACATACACGTATAGATAAAACTGGATTTATATGCATACATTTTCTGAGAGTGAGTGATAATATAAGATTAAGAAGTCAAGATCAAGAAGTAAAGAAGAAAAATGTTTGATTGTTCGACTAAATTTATGGATTTAAAAAATGGGTTTTCCACCATTTACAGACTGGTTACTAGATTGTTCCTTCATTAGCTGAGATTTTTCGCTTCTTCTTTATTTCGATCTATTGGAAGTTTAATTTGGAGAGCTGGCAGAATCGTTAGCACGCTGGACAAAGAGCTAAGCGGCGTTTTACCCGCCTTTATGTTCTGAGCTCAAAGTCTGCTGAGCACGACTTTACCTTTCATCCTTTCGGCTCGATAAAATAAGCTGAGCGCAGTTGAGCACTGGGAAGAGGAGGGGGTCGATGTAATCGATTTTCTCCCCCTCCCCTCCGAAATTACTATCCTTGTACCACAATTTGAAACTAACATACTAAAGGTTTAAGACAGCTTCTGGCGGTGATGATGGTGGCAGAGGTGGCGGCGATGGTGGTTGAGGTGACGGTGATAGTGGTGGTGTTGGTGGTGGTGGTGGTGGGAGATGTCAGCGATGGTAAGGATGGTGATATTTGAGATGATAATGAGATGAGGGTGGAGGAGTATAGTGATAGAGGAGGATGGTGGTGGTGGTGGTGGTGGTGGTGAAAGCGGTGGTGATAACTTTCGTTGCAAATCCATTGAGGGTGATTGTGACAGCAGCAACAGCAGCAGTAGCAGCAGCGGTAGGAAGAGGAGGAGGAGGAGGAGGAGGAGGAGGAAGAAGAGGAGGTGCAGCGGCAGGTGTGAGATTGTAAGTGCTAAGATGATGGTAGTGACAGACATGCAAATAGACAGGTGGTTGTGATGGTGGCATCAGTGCGCGTGTGGTGTGAGGGGTGAGGATGTCGAAAATAAAATAAAGGAAATGATAATTACGAATATTAATTACGAAAGAGAGAAAAAAAAAAAGAAGACAAAACTACTTTTGGGCCAATTATAGTTCCAATTATAGTAAATTGGGGCCAATTAGAGTGAAGTTGAAACGACCCCACTAAAAATAAACAGACATTGCAGTAAATTGCCTTTCGGAACTGAACGGGGGTAGTTTTTGTTTGCTTCTTGGCCTACTTAGACTTCAGTTAGAATTATAATTTCTTTCTAATTTCTAACTTGTTATATTTTATCGGGAAATTAAATTGAGAGCTGGCGAAGGGAAGTGTGCGAATGTATGTTTATCTGTGTGTTGTGTGTGTGTGTGTGTGTGTGTGTGTGTATGTGTGTATGTGTGTGTGTTTATCTGTGTGTCTGTGTGTTTGTGTAATCACATGTGTATATAAGACTGTATTACCTGTATATATGATATATACTCATGTATATATATTTATATAAATATATATATACATATATGCATATATATATATATACATACGTATATACATATATATAGAGAAATATATTTATATAATATTATATATATATATATATACATACATATATATATATATATATATCTATATATATTATATATAAATATACGTATATATAAATTATATATATATATATTATATATTATATATATACATATATATATACATATACATCTACATATATATATATACACATATGTATATGAATATAATATATGTTTGTATAAATGCATACATACATTTTATACATATTCATATCTTGTATACACAAACACACACACACACAAACACGCACGCACACGCACACACACGTACACTGACACACACTCACGTGCTCGCATGGGATAAACAAAATAACAGGAACACTATTTTAATTTAACTGTTATTTCAATTGGTAATATGACAAATTCAAAACTGTTTCTAACCTGTGTATGTGTTTTTATGTTTTTGTATGCCCTGTACTCCGTGGTATAAATATCTGTTTTTCTTCTTTTTTTTTCTTTTTCATTTTGCAAATATTTATATCTAAATAAATTAAAATGTTCAGCCTATCTAATTTCCAAAGAAGACAAGTTGTTGGAGTTCGGGTAAGTGGTGCTTCAGTCACTAGAAGTGCTGAGCTGTTTAATATTTTGAGAGGTACATTCGAAAACCGAATTTGGACCAGCTCTGGTAAGCATAATTCTAGATGGAGAACAAAGCTGAAACATTGAATCTAAAAATCTATCGAACTACCACAGCAAAAGTGACATCAGTGTTAGACTGCTAATTTGCCAAAACCTTTTGTCATGAGTTCCGAAAAGCTGTAAATCCTGGGAAGGCTGCAATAGCTAAACCTCTGCTTAAAAATTATGTGAGATTATCAGAAGTGGTCAATGGTTCAATGGAATGAAGTCAGATTCTCTGATAAATCATTATTTACTCTTTTTTCCACTTCAGTTTTTTGCTGGAGATAGCCCTAATAAGCTTTCAACCCTGGCTGGCCATAAACGTGAACCATGGCGGTGGCTAAGAGAGATTTGGACAGCCCTATCACGAAATACTTTTAGTTTTTTTAGTTGTTTTACATTGGAGAATTAAAGTCAATAATTATCTGAGTATTTTGGCTGATCATGACCGTCCTATGAGACAACACCGTTCTCTCATGGTAGCGCTATCTTCCAGGACGATAATGCGCTGATTCATACAGCTAAAGTTAGTCAGAATTGGTAACTGGATCTCCATATAACTGAACATTTATGGTATATTTTGGAACAGTAAGGAAAAAGCAATTTCCTGCTGTAAGAGTTAAAATAGGTTTGGCTCAAAATTCACCTAGCGACTGCTCAGAATCTGTACGCATCAATTCCAGGTGGATCAACTCCAAATTAAATAAGAAAACTTACATTTAACAAGATGTTTCCATTATTTTGTCCAAAACTCGCGCGCGAGCCAGAATTTTCAGAGTTGATGCCGGGTTCAATTAGAAACAGCTTTCATAAAAGTTTTTAAAATTCTTAACTCGCTATTTCAATGCCTTCATTTTCTTCAAGTATTTTCAGCAAGGCTTTTGCATTTTTGATATACAAATTCATAAGTTTTTCTTTCATCTATGTTTGTAATCCGGTTTTACATTTCTAGCCCGATCTCTACAGCGCTGCTATTAATTTTGTTCTCTGTCCAGAATTGTGTTGTGGACAAGGTAATACGGAGCAGTTCATGCACTGGTTTTATCAATCTTTAGCAATGTTTTCGTAAATAAAAACCAGGTTCCAAGCCAATAAAATGCAGAGAATTCTTTTTTAATTGCTGGAAGCATCGAGAATATTCTGGCATTACCGTTTGTAAGAGCTTTTTATATTCCAGTCGAACAATGTCACAAAATTCCTTTAAATGTGTTATACGATCGGTGTGTTCATCCATACATCTACCCATCCATTATCTTCGCCCAGTAATCCTATGAAGATCGTGGTGGTAGTGTCCTCAGGTACCTCCTCCCTAGAGTCCTACCAGAAGTAACGGTCTGTAGCCTTTCGGATAGATTCTCAAACGTGACCAACTAAAACTATGGATATTATCCAAACATCTCATTCTTGGTCTAACGCCAGGTCTCGTGCCATTTGGTTGGCTTGAAGACGCTGTCTTGCGATTCCTCCCTGCACCATTCTAATCTCAAGTCTGTAATACCAGAGTTGTAACCGTTCAATGCAATGAAATAGCAACCCTGATCTCCAAGGTTAACATTCCATTTCGGAGGAACTCATTTCGGCCGCTTTTATCCATGATAGAGCATTCATGAACATAGGTAAAATTAAGTACAAAATCCGAACTGAAGATAGCAAGTTTGGCTTTTTTTACCCACCATTTCTCTTCTAGGGTTAGAATGCTTAGAATACTGGAACTGCCGCATTGCTGTGCCCGCACCTGCAATTCTAGCATTCCGTTCAGCCTTCTGCTTCCCATCACAAGAGAACGGGTAAACTACAGTCAGTGCCAATATAGTTCCTTCCAAGTTTGGATTTTTAATTAGCGAAGATGTTCTTGCTTCTTCGTTTTACGTCGACTAAATTTGTATTATAGATGTCTTTTCGAAACCCAGCAAGCTCTTATACGAATACGTGTTTGTCAAATAACTGAGTCGAAGCTCTCAGAGAGCCTTGGGCAAGTTTCTTTCACGACAGCCGCGGATCAATCAATGTCTTGCAAATGGAATTTAGTAGACGGGAAACTATTGAATCCCGTCGTGTATATATGCATGCATGTATGTATGTATGTATGTATGTATATGTATGTATGTATGTATATGTATGTATGTATGTATGTATGTATGCATGTATGTATGTATGTATGCATGCATGTATGTATGTATGTATGTATGTATGAGTATGTATGTATGTATGTATGTGTATGTATGTACGTGTACAGTGTGCGTGTGAATGTGTGTTTGGGTGGGTGAGTAATTGCATGTGTGAACTTGTATTATTAATAATTGAAATAACACAGATGACATATGTTAATTTGTTTTGAACGTTCATCTTGTCAAAGGATTTTTGTTAATTTAACTAACAAAGTTTAAAGACAATAATAAGATTTTGGTCAATGTTTGAAAGATAATAAGTAATTATATTTATATTGCTCAAGGCTTATTAACTGCGGGATTCGTCCGAGGAAAAGTTTCTTAAAGACGTCGTGTGTTAAAAACACATGGAATTCCTGAAATCAGACGAAATGAATCGCCCCGGAAATGAACGAGAACGATGAATATCAATACTATTGCAGCTCGTCGGCACCGCATGCGAATAAATAAAACACATTCATTGTGTGATACCGGTTGTGTGCCATCGTTAATGTTTAAGTTATTAGACTTCTGGTGCAGCACCGTTGCACGTCTGCAGATAGATTTTACGCAATCTGCATGTAGACCTCAGACCAGCGAATCGAATTCGTTAGGTGACTCGAGTATACGGTGCCGACTAGCTGAAACAGCAGCAAAGTTTCGATATTCAACCGTTCTCTTTCACCTGCGGGGCGATTCGTTTCGTCTCATTTGAGGTATTCGGTGCTTTTTGGTAAAACTCGATATCTTAAGGGTTTATTGACTGTGGCATTCCCTGGGCGAATCGCGCAGTCAATAAACGCATAAACAAAACACATATATTAAATATGTGACATTGGTGAAGCTTGCGCTACCAATGTGACAATATTAGAGCCGCTTCAAATTCAAAATTTAATCTATGTATATATTGTTGTGTGTGTGTGTGTGTGTGTGTGTGTGTGTGTGCCGTGTGTGTGTGTGTGTGTATGTGGGTGTGTGTGTGTGTAGATAAAGACAGATAGATAAATATATAAATATATACATATTACATAGATACACACACTTGGGTATATGCATCGACAGTTCAACCAACATACCAAGTCAACCACATATTTACAAACGACGGGGACTTTCTTAACTCAAAGTCTTGTTGCTTTCTTAGCAATCGGCTTGAACTCTCCCAAGAAGGAAAAATTAAGCTCAAAGAAAAATCATACCTATATAGAAAGGAAAGGGATGATTCGAAGAATACAGATTCACTCCATCACAGGAACTATAAAACTTTATAAACCTTTGCAGAAGTTTATCATTTAAGTATATATGTGCACGTCTAGGCATGCAACTGTGTGCATGAGAATAGATAAGTAAAACAAAACATACAATTTGCACAGGCACTGACTCCAAATACCGCACATATACACACATAAATGTAAAAATACCCTGTTGATGTCGAAATTCCAATGAAGAAGCCTTGTATTTAGGTGAGCAACCAACTCTTTCTGTATTGACTAGAAATCTTGAATAAAACCGAATAATGACACATACACACACACACACATACATGCATACACACACACATACATGCATACATACATACATACATACATACATACATACATACGTACGTACATACATACATACATACATACATACATACATACATACATACATACATACATACATAAATACACACACACATACACACATACGTACATACATACATACATACATACATACATTCGTACGTACATACATACATACATACACACTCACATACATACATACATACATATATACATACATACATACGTACATACATACGTACATACATACATACGTACATACATACAGACATACATACATACATACATACATACATACATGCATGCATATTATACATACATACATACAATACATACATAATACATACATACATACATACATACATACTACATATATACATACATACATAACAAAACATACATACATATACACACAACATACAAACATACGTACATACATACACACATTCGTACGTAATACATACATACATAACTACATATACACACTAACATACATACATACATACATTATATACATACTACGTACATACATACGTACATACATACATACATACATACATACATACATAAATGCATGCATACATACATACATACATACATACATACTACATACATACATTACATACATAGATACATACATACATACGTATACAATGCTTGCTCTCTACATAAGTTCAGGGAAATTTAATGTGTAATTTCTCCGCAATCAAAAAAATGGTGCGTGCACACGTCACACGAGTAATATAGGAATATCGTGATTTATGTAGTGTTAATAGTGTGCTTGTCACACTTACATGACGATTGAAAAGCGAGGTCAAGTGCATTTGAAACGTGTCTAGCTTCCAGGTAGGTTGTGAGACTAGTAATTATGCGGCCTATTTAGATGTGTGGTTGAAACCAATAAGCAGCCATGTTGAAAGGAAGCTGTGTGTTTCACAACCGGACATTGAATCTTCTGGCTGCCAACTTGACGCTGGTAATCCGAGGAAGGCGGTGAAATACAGGTGTTTCTTTGATGTCGGTAATTTAGCAGTAATAATTTCTCTGTGAAAACTGTAGGGAAGGGATAATGATGTTATTAAGCAGTGGAGCTTGTTGCTGTTGCTGTTGTTGTTGTTGTTGTTGTTGTTGGTGGTGGTGGTGGTGGTGGTGGCGGTGGTCGCTGTCGTCGTCGTCGTCGTCATTGTAATGTCGACTGACAGTCGATGTGGTGGTCGTGGTAATGGCGGTGGTGGTGGTGATGGAAGGTGGTGGTGGTGGTGGTGGCGGTGGTCGCTGTCGTCGTCATTGTAATGTCGACTGACAGTCGATGTGGTGGTCGTGGTGATGGCGGTGGTGGTGGTGGTGGTGGTGGTGGTGGATGATGATTAGTGGCAACGCTTTCCGTCGGAACCATTTTGTCGGGGGCAGGTGATAGATAACTGATGGTAATCAGAACCTTGTGTGCGAGCGTCTGTAAGTCTATGCAGGTGTGTATATGTGTGTACGAATGCATGTGTATGCGTGTGAATATATACACAAGTATGAATGTATGTATGTGCGTATGTGGATGTGTGTACCTGTGCATGTGTTTGTGTATATATGTACGTATATATAGATACATATACGTATATGTGTGTGTGCATGTATGTAGGTATATATGAATACACACACGCCCATTTATATAATGACCGTAAGATGGGGGAGGTGTAGATTGCTATGGCAACAATAAACATGCGTGTTACACGCCAAGTAATCTGTTGATATAGCTTGTATTTTTATTGGTTTGTCACGGAGGGATTCCTTACGCCATGAATAACAGATTGCCAGTAACAACAGCAACGACAGTAACAACAACAACTATACATTTACTTTTACTACTTCTATTTGTACAGTGATAATAGGGAGGAGGAGGAGGAGGAATTTTAGTGGTAAAACCGTTAGTACGCCGGACAAAATGCTAAACGGCATTTCGTCCGTCTTTACGCTCTGAGTTCAAATTCTGCCGAGGTCGACTTTGCCTTTCATCCTTTCGGAGTTGATAAAATAAGCACCTGTTGAACACTAGGGTCGATGTAATTGACGTACCCCACCTCTAAAATTGCTGGCCTTGTGCCAAAATTTGAAACCAGCAAATAAAGGCCCAGGATATTGAAAAACAATAGAAAGACGAAACAGAAACACACAAAGAGGGGTTACGTCAGCTGAAAAGAAGTTGACAAAAGAAATCCATGTTCCTCAGTAGGAGAGGGGAATCCCTAATTGTTTATTGGAAGTAAAACCCACACAAAGATGCAGATTATCCTGTCAGCCCCAAGACATCAAAAGTGCGCTCTCTCTCTCTCTCCCTCCCTCTCTCTCTCCCTCCATCCCTCTCTCTCCCCCTCTCTCCCTCTCCCTCTCTCTCTCTCTCTCTCTCCCTCCCTCTTAACTTCTTTCCTTCTACTTAGAAAAACACACTCGAAGTAGGTCCGTTCAACTTTACTAGTCTTGCCCCTGACTCCAACTTCCGTTAAAAACACACTAGAAGGAAACACTTCCCTCTCGACCCTCACCTTCCCCCTTTAAATACAATTTGAAGAATTCGATGACATTCTGGACAGAAAGTAAAATGCATGTCTTCAAATCTATCGTAGTTACCAGGTAAAGGAAAATTGTCAACATTTCCTATGCCAAAGGAAGTGGTGCGTCTATCTTCACTATCGCGTAAGCTGATCACCAGATCCGTACTACACGTGAACGCAACAGTTCAATACAAGATCATAAATCGCTAATGCTCGGGCATTGAACGATAGTGTGTTGGACAATTTCATCATCCCACGCGCATTTCAGACAAGTTCGACTGTTAATACTTTTGTGCCTTTAGTACTTTTCTTTAACAGGTAATGCCTCCGTCCCTATTCTGCTTCCCTGCTGTACTGCTATGCCAAGGACTTTTTAAGAGCTGTCTACAGTCCTCGACTTCTAAAGCCTCCAATTGAGACTGCTCAGACTATGCTCATCGCTGCTCAGGGTCATTCTCAGGTCTTTGTCTTTCATATCTTCTACAGAACGTGTAACCTTCTACAGAATGTGAAAGATATTTTCCCGCTGACGGTCTTTGTCTGGCCAGTTAGTACTGTGAGTACTTGGCAGCATTTTAGAGGCCAAGCGCCAAACTTCATTCTACACTTGACCAATAATTGGAGCTCGGTCAAAGAAACAAGCATCAAAAGAGACGCGTTACATGAAAGTCGTCTCTTCCAATTCGCCTTCGTTTTCGTAGTTGCGGTCGTCACCACTGCAATGATGAAGATATTTCCGTAGGTATGCCAGCCTCAGTACTTGCCTTTGTATCATCAGTGACAGCATCCAGAGACCATCGCGGAGTGAGTGAAGGCAACTGATGGAATTCCTGGTCAGCATAACTTAACCCTTCCATAAGAAGTGGGAGCGCATGCGCTGCTGTCAGGCAAAGTGTCTGCTGGTACAAGATACGACAATTAGTCGGTTGTACACCAGCAAGGCGAGGATGAAGCATAACCTTTTCCGCTCGACCTTTCAGCGCTCACATTTTCTTAGTCAACTTCTAGAGAGAGTGGCTGACGATCCTGGGAGCTATTCAATTACGTCGATCCCAGTACTCAACTGGAACTTATTTTATCGACCCCAAAAGGATGAAAGGTAATGTCGACCTCGGTTGAGCACAAAACTTAAAGCACAAAATTTAAAGACGGATGAAATGCCGAAAAAGTGATTTTACCAGTTCATTGCCTTAATAATAATAATAATAATGATGATGATGATGATAATAATAACAACAACAACAACAACAACAACAACAACAACAATGATAATAATAAGCAGTAGAATAAGAAGAAGAATAACAACATTACCAATAATAATAATAATAATATATAATAATAATAATAATAATAATAATAATAGTAATAATAACAACAACGACAACAACAATATAATAGTAATAATAATAATATATAAATAATCATACTAATAATAATATAATAATAATGATAATAATAATAATAATATACTAATGATAAAATAATAATAATAATAAAATAATAATAATATAATAATAATAATTAATACAATGACATCCATGAATTTATTTATTTATTAATTGTTAAATACATATTTTATCTGTGAATTTGCGCGTGTAATCTGTGAATCCATACAATGAGCTTCTCTGCCCTAGGTGTATGGAAAACACTCGGCGAGAAACGGAAGAAAATTTCAAAAAATTTGAAGAAAGAAGGAAAAAACATAATAATAATAATAATAATGATAAGTGCCCAGATGCAGTACCAAGCAGTGGCTCTCGTGGCTTCTGATCTTAACTGATTGGAAGTGTTATCATGTAGATTGTTTTGTCTTGGTATAAAAGATGGGCTACGGCAAATATTCTGCTCAATACTATATTTGCCTGTCAGTTGTTTGACCTTAACCAGTTGAGCATGTCCCTTAGTGGCTGATGACATGTGCATCTCTGATCACAAGCAGAAGTAGTGGGGGAGGATGATAGCTATTTATTGAGAGGAATTCTTTGGGGTTTGGATAATTCACCTCTGAAAATATTCCTTATTCAGGGACCTTTTGCGTTGGATGGGCTGCTCGACCTCAAGAGAATTCTAACTGGGCCCTACCTGCAAGCTGGTGTGCTGTTTATCTTGATATGAGATCACCATGTCGCGCACATATGGGTATGATACATGTGTCTGGTGTACCCTTACCAGACGGGTAGTCATGATGGGTATACTATACTGGGCTTCGTATATTTTACCACAGAATCATTTTGATGGCATGCACTACTCTCTAACTCAATAAGGATAATAATCCTTTCTACTATAGGCACAAGGCCTCAATTTTTGTGGGAGGGGATAAGTCGATTACATCGCCCCCAGTATTCAACTGGTACTTATTTTATCGAGCTCGGAAGGATGAAAGGCAAAGTTGACCCCGGCAGAATGTGAACTCAGAACGTAAAGAAGGACGGAATACTGCAATGCATTTTGCCCGGCATACTAACAATTCTGCCAGCTAACAATAAAAATAACAACAAAAACAACAACAACAGCAAAAATGATAATAATATCAACAACAGGCGCAGGAGTGGCTGTGTGGTAAGTAGCTTGCTTACCAACCATATGGTTCCGGGTTCAGTCCCACTGCGTGGTACCTTGGGCAAGTGTCTTCTACTATAGCCTCGGGCCGACCAAAGCCTTGTGAGTGGATTTGGTAGAGGGAAACTGAAAGAAGCCCGTTATATATGTATATATATATTATATATATATATATATATATATATGTATATGTGTGGTTGTGTGTCTGTGTTTGTCCCCCTAGCATTGCATGACAACCGATGCTGGGGTGTGTTTATGTCCCGTTACCTAGCGGTTCGGCAAAAGAGACCGATAGAATAAGTACTGGGCTTACAAATAGAATAAGTCCCGGGGTCGAGTTGCTCGATTAAAGGCGGTGCTCCAGCATGGCCGCAGTCAAAGAGAGAGTAACAACAATAACAAGACGAATTCAGTGGAAGATAGATAGTCAAGTAGCATTTGGATAAAGAGAAGTTATCAAAAGAACGTTGCTCACACGTTTTCACGTAAAACTGCTTGTTTCTTTGTATCAACGGTGTTTTCGTCTTGTACAAACATAAATACAATTTGCACATATTTGAATAATTTATGTATAAGTAGTGTCTGTGTAGGCATGTGTGCGTGTGTGTATGTATGTACATGTGTTTATATGATGATATATTTATATGCTCTTATACGAATGCGTGCCTATATCTATATATATAGATATATAATATATATAATATATAAACATATATACATATTTATATAAAACATATATATATATATATATATATATATATAAACACACACACACACACCTATATATATATATATATATATATATAATATATATATATATATATATATATATATATATATATATATTATATATATATATACCACTACAGATGATTTTAGAAAGGAGAAGAAACAGACAGAAAGGAGAAAAAGGAAACAGAAGGGGTGCGAGAGAGAGAGAGAGAGAGAAGGAGGAGCGAGAGGAGAGAGGAGAGAGAGAGAGAGAGAGAGAGAGAGAGAGAGAGAGAAAGAGATAGAGGTGTTTCAAAATTGTAGACAAGAAATAATATTCTACAGAAATTAGTTGAACAGGAACAGATGAAAATATTCGAAAAGAAATCATCATACAGCAGAAGTATGTAGATACACACATGAATAAGTTATATATTACAATAACATGCATTCATACATACATAGATACATACATAATATATATATCTATATATATATATATATATATATATATATATATATATATATATATATATATATATATATATATATATAATATATATATATATGCGTATATAATATATATATATAATATATATATATGCGTATATGTATATTTACATATATGCGAATAAATACATGCAGATATGTTGTACACATATACATACATACCTACATATAAATGTATATATGTATATGTGTATGTACGTGTGTGTATATTTGTGTGTGTGTGTGCGTGTGCTATGTGAAGTATTATGCAAGCCCAAATGTGACAATATACGCATATTGAAATGAATGTGGATATTAATGAAGCCAGTTAAAATCTATACTTTATATATTTTAATAAATATTTACATATATATAGATAGATAGATAAATAGATATAGATATTCATACATAAATATATGCATATATTTATACATATACATGCACATATATATATACATATATATGTATGTATATGTATATGTGTGTGTACATATACATATAATTCTATATATATATATATATATATATATATATATATAATATATACATATATACATAATATATCTATATATATATGTATATATACGTATTATATGTATTATATATATAATACGTATATATATACATATATATATAAATATATATATATATATAATAATATATATATAATATATATATATATATATATATATATACACGCACACATTACATATGACATATGCGCGTATGCATATACATTTAGCTGTGTGTTACACACATACACACATACACACACACATATATATATGCAACAGTGTGTAATGTGTTTTGATATCTGTGTTTGACCGATGGTGATTGATAAGTTATGTAAGGGTACACAGAATGTAAATAATGGACTACATGTTTTCTACTAAACACATGAACACAGTACTCCAGCATGGGCACAGTGTCTGAAACTTGTAAAATGTCCGAAACTAGTAAAAATGTACATACATATATGCCTACAATCATACATTCATATAATATACACACATTCACACGTACATTATTATACGTGTATACATACCTACACACATATGCGCATGTGTATATATATAGATATATGTATGTGTGTATATATATATGTGTGTGTGTGTGTGCATGTATCATAAATTTCTTATACATAAAATGCATACACACACACACACACACATATATATAGAGAGAGATAGGGAGAGAGAGAAAGGACAGAGAGAAGGGAGAGAGGGGGGAAATATAGATAGATATAACTATAAATATTGATATATATGTATACATGTATGTATGTATGTATGTATGTATGTATGTATTTATGTATGTATGTGTGTGTGTGTGCGTTTTTGTTTAGGGAGGATGAATATGAGTATGTATATATGTTTATACAAATGGATTTTTTTTGTATATATAATATGTAAATCTGTTTCCACAGAGTAAAAGTCGGATATGGATTACAAGAGAGTAGAGGTAAGAGGAATAAAGAGAAATAAGAGAGGAGTTAATGTGAGAAAGAGAAGAGGAGTTAAAAAGAGAAAGGGTGAAAGAGAGAAAGGGCGAAAGAAAAGTGATTCCAAATAACATGAAAACCAAAATTATTTTGGCCAGGAATATTTGCTTAGTAGGGTGGATTTATTTTTTTCATTATTGACCTCTGCTACAAGTCACCAGAGTTGAGATGACTGCTCGGCCAGAGATCAAAGAAAGTCCAATTAGGAACGATGTTGTTGAGTTAACAAGACACTAATGAGGTGTCTATAGGCAGCAAACATATGTGGCGGTTGCAAGTCTGTGAGTGAGTTCCATGTGAAACCGAACAGACTTTGAGCCGTGGGGCAAAGAACTTGCTAGCCTCCGCGACTCCCGTTCAGTTAACTTTTGCAAAGACAAGTTGAACAGAAAAGAAAATATCCTCTAATCTCTCCTGCTTTATCCCTCTTTTCTTATGCTTATTTCACGTTCACGTAGACATACGCATAAATATGTATGTATGTATGCATGTATGTATTATATATATATATATATTTATATATATATATACATATATATAATACATATACATATATATATATATAAATATATATATTATGTATATATACATACATACATATATATACCTATATATATATACATACATATATACATATATTATATATATATATATATATATATTATATATATATATTATAATATATATATAATATATATATATACTATATATATATATATATAAGCTCATTGCTCAGTGGTTAGAGCGTCAGGTGTACAATTGTGAGGATGCTAGTTCGATTCCCGAACCGGGTTGTGTCTTCTTGAGTAAGATACTTTATTTGACGTTGCTCCAGTTCACACAGCTGTAGAAATGAGTTGCAGCGTCACTGGTGCCAAGCTGTATCGGCCTCTTTGCCATTCCCCTGGACAACATCGGTGGCGTTAGGAAGGGGACGCTGTTATGCCTGGGCAACTGCTCGTCTTCCACAAACAAGCTTCGGCGGGAAACTTTTTAGGTGCAATCTAATGGTCATTCGTGTGTGAATATGAGCGGGGAAAATATGTTGAATAAAATCATAATTAACTGATTCTCCTACATTACTTTTAACCAAAGCCAGGAAATTTGCAGCACGAACTCCTAATCATACATACATACATACAACATACATAATACATACATATATATATATATATATACATATATATATAATATATATATATATATATATAATATAATATATATATATAATATATATATATATATATATATATATATATATATATATATATATATATATATATATATATATATATATATATATATATATATATATATATATATGTATATGCACATAAATACGTGGATATTTACCACAAATAGACACCAAAGTGCGTAGTTTTGACCGGTGAAAATATTCTTCAGCGTGTAACCTATTTCTTTACTACCTGCAAGGGGCTAAACACAGAGGAGACAAACAAGGACAGACAGATGGATGGATTAAGTCGCTTATATCGACCCCAGTGCGTAACTGGTACTTAATTCATCGACCCCCGAAAGGATGAAAGGCAAAGTCGACCTCGGTGGAATTTGAACTCAGAACGTAACAGCAGACGAAAAGTATTTCGCCCAGCGTGCTAACGTTTCTGGCAGCTCGACGTCTTCAGCGTGTAACCATTTATCCATCTAAGTCACAAAGTTGATATCAGTAAGAGTAATACAATTGTCCTTTTCATACCAGTTACAGCGTTAAAATTATTTTATTCAACGGCGAGATATCGTGACATAACATTGTCCAAGATTTGATATAAAATATTTAAGGTAATAACAACAGCATTATTGGCATGAATAGTTGATATTTAAAATCTCATAATCATAATTCAAAGAGAACTTGAATAGAACATCTGCAGCAGAAAAGAATGAATAATTGGAAAATTATTCAAGTTTTGAGTTAGGAATGAAAAAAAGAATGTAAACCATGGATTTATTTAAAGAATAGAATCTATTCTGGTTGTGAATAGAAATTCATTTAAATTAAAAGTAGAAAACCATTAAAACGTGTTTGTATATGAGAAATATAAGTCGCGTCGCATACATCCACGTGTGTGTGTGTGAGTGTGTGTGTTTGCACATATAATTTCATATATATATATATATATATATATATATTACATATGTATATATATATATATATATATATATATTATATATATATATATATATATATATATATATATACGTAGATATATATTATATATACGTATATATATAATATACATATACATATATATATACACACACAAGTGGAGGTGCAATGGCTCAGTGGTTAGAGCAGCGGACTCGCGGATTCGATTCGTTGTGAGTGTTTATTGAGCGAAAACACCTACAGCTCCACGAGGCTCCGGCAGGGGGTGGTGGCGATCGCCACAACTTTCTCTTACTCTTTCTTCCGTTGGCCTGCTCGCTTAGCCAACGATGTGGCGTCGTTTGAAGGCTAAAACAATGCGAAGCGCATTGTAACCAGCGATGTGCATCAACATCTGATAGCCTGGTCGGTCACGATGATATACTTACACATAGAGACACAATGCACACCCAAAAATGCACACACGCACACACGTTGAAAGCACCAATTTTCATCTGATCAGTATGTATGCGTGTATGTATGTATAATTTAGCCGACACTTGTTAGTGAATATGACTGCTAGATTGGGTAGGACTACGTGTGGTTGTGAAAATCTTAATGTATAATACAGCACTTTTTCAAGGGCATTTACTGTTATAAGTCTAGAAGGCATACCTGTATTCGGGCAAAAGAGGCAATTGCACTGAGGTGAAGAAATCATGCGAGAATGTTGTGTATGTGCAGGAATTAATTTCGTCTTGTTAATCTTAGGTAATGGTGAGGCAATATTATCTGTACAACTAATTTTAGGGTTATTTCTTGCATAGCAAAAAACCCGATCTGAGATCGTGTGCTGGAACGAAAACAATTGCAGCGTGGAAGGTGTTTACAAGCCATTTAAGAAACATACAAAGACCTTTAGATTCACCTCAACATTTAAATTTAATTTGTCAAAATATTTTCATCGCTTTGAGACCGCGACCTGTTCACTGACAAAACTTCGTGCTGCATCTCTGAAGTTTTGTCAGTGAACAGGTCGCGGTCTCAAAGTGACGAAAATATTTTGACAAATTAAATTTAAATGTTGAGGTGAATCTAAAAGTTTTTGTGTGTTTCTTAAATGACTTTTAAACACCTTCCACGCTGCAATTGTTTTCTATTTAAAAAATTTTCTAAAATTTTGTTTCTACGTATGTGCTTACAGGCTAAATTTACAAAGGGTTGGGCAATGTTAGAATTGCCACTCAAACAGCTGATGTACTTGCTCGTACAAATGCACGTTCCCACGGCTTTATCGATCGCATTCTCACCTGGAATCGATTTTTGTAATTTTTTTCAAGACTTATACACGCCTGATACCGTCGTTATCTACATATCAAATTTGAGTTCAATTGGATGGAGGATGCCCGAGATCCTAGAAGACACACACACAAACAGACAGAACGGATTTTATATAATATATATAAATATATATTTAACAACAGTAAGCCTAGAAGGTTAATAATTATTAGAACTCTACTAACAAGTCTTGCGTGATCCTTCGCTTTAATGTTCAATAATTTTCATATGTAACAAGCAAAGATATATATATATATATATATAATATATATATATATATATATATATATATATATATATATATATATAATATATATATATATATTATATATATATGTATATATATATATATATATGTCTGTGTTCAACTTCCACTGTAGTCAACTTTGCCCTTGATATTCGAGGTCGATGATGAATAAGTACCGGTTGAGTACTAGGGAGGGATCAATGTAATCGACTTACTCCTCCTCCAAACTTACTGGCCTTGTGCCAAAATTCGAAACGAAGGAAAGATATTCTGGCATAAAACTTACACTCAAACTAGTACCAGTCACCTTGTGATACTTGTCACTGGAACCTACTAATGACGACCGAGAAAGTAGCAAAAATGTTGTGCAAACGCTTGTTGCATAAATCCAATGACGTACATATGTCACCCTAGCATCTGACCGCCTCCTTTACCTACACATTAGATCCATCATGGCGTCTGATGTGGCTTTTTTAACCAGACAATGTATTGAAAAGATACCCACACAGATTGCATATCCGATTTGGACCACCAAGAGCTGCAATTAAGTTAATATTTGTAAACATGTATATATATATATATAATCGACTTATCTTAATAAGTCTTATAATAAGTCTTAATAAAACTTATGTTAATAATATGTTAATAATCGACTTATTTTATATAATCGTTAGTGACCTCGTCTGTATCACTAACGATTTTTTCCCCCTGTCTTCCCTTCTCGGGATCTTTCCTTCCCCTATGTTTCCGACGAAGAGCTTCACTCGAAACGTCAAACCCTCCTTCTTCTCTTCTTTCCTGAGCGTCCAATAATATTTTATTTGTTCCACGTCCTTGCGTTTTTTTTTGTTTTTGTTTTCTTGTTTGGATTAACTTTATATATATATATATATATATATATACATATATATATATACATATATATATATTGAAGAAATTGGAGTCAGCAAGAAGGAGTACGGTTGGACAGTTATTTTTTAATCACTACAATTGTTTTCACCCAGCGTGGTCTCCAAAATTACAGGTATTTGATTATGCAACTGTTTGTTTGCATAACGAGATCCAGTTGTGCTTCCTCAGGTGATATTCAAGTGTTGTCTCCGTTAATTTGAAATATTCGACTTCAAGGCCATCCTGTGCGTCTGTCTTGGTTTGAATTCTGTAGGAGTTAATAGATTCATGTTCTTTACTGGCAGAATGTGTTTATTGGACTGCTATGAGTGGTAGTGAATGGGTGGGGGGAACATTAGCACACACACCCAACACACCACAACTTATGAAAGAATAAGATCCCCATGAACTGATAATAATATGAATATAATACAATATACAGATAAATGAATGGAATCAAATAACTATATACATTAACAAAATAAATTATATTAAATTAAATACAAAAAATAAGAAGAAAAGAAAAGGTAATTAGATATAACCAAATGAATGAAATAAGTAAAAGTAAATTAAACGAACAAGTATAAACAGGGGATACTGATAATGCAGGCACAATCCCCCCACACACACACACACACCTACTAAACATAGACACACACTGGGATATATACGCATGCGCAAATAAAGATACATACAATAGGAATACAAAATGGCAGATCCTTAGTAAAGAGAGACACACAAAAAAGAAAGAAGAAAGCAAAGGACCACTGATGAGGTCACAGAAGTGTGACGAAAGAATTCTGGACGAAATACAATTAATATAAAATAAAGCTGTAGCAAGTGAACACCAAATATATAGTGCGTGTGTTTTTATTGGCTAAACTGCCAATAAACCCCAAATACAACAATATTATATATATATATATATATATATATCCATTCATAGTTTTACTTGTTTCAGTCATTTGACTGCAGCCATGCTGGAGCACCGCCTTGAATGGCTTTAGTCGAACAAATCGACTCCAGGACTCACTTTTTAAGCTTAGTTCTTATTCCATCGGTCTCTTTTTGCCGAAACCGCTAATTTGCGGCGACATAAACACACCAACACCGGTTGTCAAGTGGTGATGGGGGAACAAAGACGCACGCACAAATATATACATACATACATACATATATACATGTGCATGAGTGTGTGGGGGGTGTATGTGTGTTT
>NW_021835015.1:55000-60390 GCF_006345805.1 Octopus sinensis | reverse complement strand
TTCAGCCCACTTGTATATTTCGTCCAGCTCACATTGCAGGTGCTTAGTGTCTTCAGGGTTCTGTAGTGTCCTGTGAAACTTTTGTATCATCTGCATAACTTGTGATCGTGGCTCTCTGCGTGGCTGAGGGCATGTCTGAGAGGGCCATTATGAACAGTAGTGGTCCCAGAACAGTGCCCTGCGGAACCTGCTCACTATTTGCGTGCTAATGGAAGTGGCCACATTGGCTGTACCACCTGACTTCTATTCTTCAGAAAGTCATGAAGCCATTCTCCTAGTTTTCCAACTATGCCAAGATCACGCAGTTTGTGACATATCATTCCATGATCGACTTTATCGAAGGCCTTTGCGAAGTCGAGATATGACTTCCACATTTGAGTGGTTGAGCAGTTGTTTCAGCACCCAGTCATAGTGTTGCAGGAGCTGAGTTAAGCAGCTTCTTCCTGGTCGGAAACCATGTTGGGTGTCAGGCAGCAAGTCATTTCTTCAAGGAGGTGATTAGTTTCCTTCTGACTATTCGTTCCATGACCTTGCTGATGTGTGAGGTCAGAGGGATAGGTCTGTAGTTCTTGGCCTCCGCTCTGCTACCTCCTTTATGAATAGGGCATATTTTACCTTCCTTCAGTTTCTTGGAAGTTTGCCAGCTGCAAGGAAGCTCTGAAAGAGGAACTGCAGTGGTCTTGCTAGGACTCTCTTACATACTTTTAGGAGGATTGCCGGGAATCCATCGGGGCCAATAGCTGAGTCTGTTTTCATTTCATCTATAGCCTTTATTACATCGTCTTCCTTTATATCGATGTAATTTATCGTCGCCGCCTCTGATTCTATATCTGCAGTGGTAAAGAAGTCAGTTGGATTGCTGATTTGGAAATGCCCAAGGGGTGGAGTGAAAACACTTTTGAATTGTACATTCAGTATTTCACTTACCCTCATTGGTTTTCCTGTGAGTGTGCCATCCTTTTCAAGGAGTGGCCCTATCCTACAGTGCACCGTAGCTGTTTCTTTGGCATACCTATAGAAAGCTCTGGGGTTAGTTTTTATGTTGTCTATAGCCCAGGCTTCTTTGTCTGCTCCTTCCTTCTCATGGGAGAGTTGCAGACAATTTTCAATTTCCAACAGTTTTATTTTCAGGCGGGACTTTTCACTGCTTCAATTTGTTTGTTTAGGCGATTTGAAATTTTTGTACGCCGTCTCATTAAAATTTTCCTCTCTCTGGGGATTTTGTTCTTGTGTACAGTGGCCTTTCTCTCTGGGACACATTTGTAGCATATGGCTTGCATTACAGACATGAATTGTTGAAGTATCATTCGATGTCCGGCGAGGAGAGACATTCAGGCCAGTTTTGTTTGAGGATCTCTTTCTCAATTTGTTTCCAGTTTGCCTTATTGAAGTTCAAGCTGGAAAGATTCTGAGGGTTTCTTGTAGGCTGCATGTCCGTGCTCTCTTTTGGCCCGTACATGGTCAGCTCTACCATGTTTTGATCCGAGAGTAGTGTCGGTGTCACTTTCACATTATGGATGAGATCCTATTATTTGTGAAGCAGAGATCCAGTGTGTTACCTGCTCTGGTTGGTTGGAGTATACTTGCTCCATGTACGGGTGTTGATGAGGTTCAGGAGGGACCTCGCCTGTCCTCGTTCACATCTTGTCATTCCTGGAGAGAAAGGCCCTCGGGCCATCTGACATTGGATAGATTGAAGTCTCCCATGAGAAGTACACTTATGTGTTGTTCTAATGTGATTAGAACTTCTTCTATCTTTAAAAGGCAGTCCTCAAACTTGCCCATATGACTTGGGGCATCTGGAGGGCGATATGTAGCACACACAACTACATCAAGTTGCCTTATGTGTACAATTAGTGTGTCACACACCGAGTTTGAGTATGACAAAAGGACCTGGGGTGTGAGGTCCTCACGGATGTACATAGCAACTCCTCCATGACTCCTTTCTTTTCTGTCGGTCCGTAGTACAACATACTGTGGTATGTGTAATTCCGCATCTGCTATGTCCGGTTTCAGATGCGTTTCCGTGAGTGCTATGCATAAGGCTTGATTGCATGCGACAAAGTCTCTCAGGAACGGGACTTTTGTCCTGTTACTGTGTGTTAGTAGTCCTCTGATGTTCAGTAGGAGCATCGAGGTGAGGTGTATGCTGTTGCCGGTGGTGTCCACCCTGGGTCCATCTGCTGTGGCGGTCTTGTGAACTGTGGGCAGTTCCATCTGCGAGCCTGAGCCTGATGGAGCCAGGTTAGCTGCTGTACAATCTTTTGTGCCATGCACAAAAAAGATTCCTGCTCAGCAGCTGCCCTTTCAACAACACGTTGGTGGTTTGTGGCACGCACCACATCTGCGTACCTCCGTTTTTGGGGCAGGTGATGCGTGGTCCATCCCATTTCCTTTCGGTGGTTGGTTTCTGTGGCAGGGTCCGGATGTGCAAAGCGGCAGCCTGCACCTTCCTCTCCATGCCGGCAGGCACCTTTCAGGTAGAACCTACATACCCGTGTGCGCTGCTTGTTTCCATCCTTTTTGGCATATGGATAGTTAGGTTTGCCTCTATCCCTGGCTGCCTTGCCCCTTGGCTTTGTCTGAGTTTTAGCTTCAGTTTTTTCTTCCTTTTTTTGGTTTTTTCATCTCCATGTCCATGGCTTTTGGTACTGGTAGGAGCATCCGCACCTGGGTTCATCTCCCGGCAGGCCTCTCACTGGAGTTTTCTTCCTGGGCGTCTACCAGGTGGGGGTGACCCTCCTCATCAGCGCCCGCGTCTCTATCCTTGCTATCTTTACTTTGTTCGCGTTTTTCGCTGTCAAAAATGGCATCCAGCGTTTTAATGTGCGATCTGACAAGTGCGTAAGAGCGTATAAATTCTTGCTTCTCCGCTCTATTTGAGCTGACGTCTTTTGTATCCGTTGTTTGGACGCGTTTCCGTTGTTGTTTCTCAGCGCAGCCGTAATTATATTTTTGGATTTCTCCGTCAGCGCATTGCCATCCTCGCAGGAACCACGCCAGTTCGTCACGTTTCCAGGTTCTGGACATTCTTGATATTTTATCTATCTATCTATCTATCTAATTATATTAATTTATATTAATCTAATAGTGCAATAGGAGACACACCAAATTAAGTATGGGGGAGATTAGGGTTATCTTAACAGCTAGAAAAACATTAATAGAGTTTGATAACAAACTTTGGGCCAGAAAAGACACACCCAATTTATTCGACATCACCATGGGATTGCCGGATTCAGCGGAAGTGACTGATTTGGTTGGGATGTATTTACTCGATAACCTTAGTAGGGAATTCCCTGAATTAAAAGGAGGACTATATAGGGATGACGCTTTATTTTTGGTAAATAATACATCAAATAGGAGACTGGACCTACTAAAAAAAAAACTACATAAATTTTTTAAAAGTTTTGGCCTATCCATAATTATTGAAAATGAAAATTATCCTGCCAATTATTTGGATGTCAATTGCAACCTTACTAATGGGATACATGAACCTTATATTAACCCCAATTCTAATTTAGTATATATAAACAGTTCTAGCAATCACCCCCCTCAAATTAAAAGGTCACTAGTGCGTAGCATTAGTCAGAGAATCTCTTATCTATCCTCAAACGGAGACATATTTAATTAGCATTGTGATAGATATAATACAGCATTGCTGAAAGCAGGCTACAAAAGTAAAATTTGGTATATACCCAAAACTAATCCTTCAAATACAGGTGGAACTATTACGAACAACACCAATAAATTTAGGACAAACAATAACAACTGTAGGATAAGGAAAAATAGGATATATAAAAACGCATATGATAATTATATAGGTGTTGGTAATTTCGGAGCTGTTGACGTTAGTTTAAATAAATTAGCGCACATAAGTGATGGTAGTAAAATTTTTAATATGCATATCAAAACTAATGGTATGTATGATAATAGTAAAGTTTATTTACGCAATAATAATTACGGTAATATTGATAATGATAGGCATGACAATGACAATGTTAAGGATAGTAAACATATGGGATGGAGGAGGAACAAGGTTTTTACTAAAAATAACAATTTGATAGGCAACCCAAATACTGATAAGGATACACTATGGCTGATAATCCCATATGCATTGCAGATAAAAACAGATATAGTTAGAGCTTTGCACAATATATAGTATTTAGGCTCTTTGTTAAGGGTAGGAATAAATTTGGTCAATTAATTAACAATAGAACTGTTGAATAGGTTATAGCATTACACATAATTTAGCCACTATCATCTCCTCATTTAATAACAGGAAACTGGATTGCTTCTATAATGATAGAAAGTTAAATTTAGATAATAGTAATTTGCCTCTCTATAATCGTAGGGACAATATATCTTTTGGAGCTAACGTGAACAACCCTCTTGCAAATTATGATAGTACCGTACCTGTAAGGAAAAATATTACTGTAATAGATGATACCACTACCACCAATAACGCCAATAATAATAAATGCAATCACTCGTTGAATTTAGGATTGGATAGTAAAAATAATTATAACACTATTAATGGGAATATAGTTACAGAAATTTTGGCCAATGTTAGATTACCCCAACCTGTTGATAACTGTAATTTCAGAAACAGGAATCAATGTGTGTTTGGTAATCAATGCCTCAATAAAGAGGTAGTTTATCAATGCACTGTGGATACACAATATAGCAGTAGGGTATACATCGGAGCAACTATGAATAGCATGAAACAGAGACTTAATTATCATAGATATACTTTTAGAAATAAAAAATAGGATGTACTCTACGGGGTTAAGTGCATATATTTGGGAACTCAAAAGTAAGAACATAGATTTTAAATTAAATTGGAAAATACTAACTTCTGCACCTGTATATAATAGTAAAAATAAAAAATGCTCTCTATGTATTAATGAAATTTTTTTCATCATCAAAGCTGGAATGCCTATTATAAATAATATTAACGAGCAGATTTTTTTTGCCTTCATAAACTAGCGTATACTTTCTCTAGATTTAAATAGAACTTAGCTTTTCTACTAGTAATATTTTAACTTTCCTCTACATTTGATTGTACTTGTGGTCATTATTGAATGTACATTGTTTGTTTTGGATGAGTATATGGGGTTTTGCAGGTATTTATTTGGCAGTATTATATATTATATATTAAGTTTATCTTTGTACTCATCTTAATTTGTATCTTATGTTATTTATTCATTTACTTATATGTGGCTTTATACATATTAGCAGTCTTATATATTTAGTTTATATTTGTACTCATCTTGATTTGTACTTTATGTTATTTATCTATTTATTTATTCATTTATTTATATGTAAATATTTACATATTAGCAGCCTGTATACTAAGTTTATCTATGTACTCATTTTAATGTATATTTTTA
>NW_021835015.1:37500-50000 GCF_006345805.1 Octopus sinensis | reverse complement strand
AATACAATTAAATACCTTAATTCCTAATTAGAATAGCCAGTGTCCCATATTGCACTCCATCTCTCTCTGTACCGCTTATTCCTCTGTATATATCCCTTTCTGCGCCGCCAGCTCCAACCTGCCAAGCTCTCGCATCCCAAACACTTGCCCTGACTTCCAAAATCCGACTGTTCTCTTTGACGACCGAATACCAACTGTCCCTCTATCACTACCCCTCAATCTGTCTCTACTGCTAATATCCTCTCTATCTGCTCTCAGATTCCTTACTCTATCTTTCTCACCACTTTCCTCTTCCTCGGCCCTCACATCTCTCTGACCCCCAATCGACCGCACAAGGCCAAAAGGTCCCTCCAAAAAGCCATTACTCTTCCAGTAAGCAAAGGGCTGTTGCCTTTCTTCTAGACGTGCCGGCGCCGCTCCCAGAAAGTGGGTCAAGAAATACTGCACTAGCCAAACCATAACAATATATATACATATATATATATATATATATATATATATATATATACATATATATATATACATTATATATATATATATATATACATATATATATATAAAATAATATATACATATATATATATATATATATACATATATATATATACATATATATATATATACATATATAACATATATATACATATATATATATATATATATATATAATACATATATATATATACATATATATATATACATATATATATGTATATATATATATACATATATATATATGATAATAATAATATGAATATATATATAATATACATATATTTATATATATATATATATGTATACATATATATATATACATATATATATATACACATATATATATACATATATATATATATGTATATAATACAATATATCTATGTATGTATATATACACATATACATATATATATATATATTAATATATATATATATATAGATATACCTATATATATATATATATATATATATATATATATATATATATATATATATATATATATATATATATTATATATATATATATATATATATATATATATATATATATATATATATGTATGTATATATATATATATATATGTATTATATATATATATATATATATATATATATATATATATATATGTATATGTGTATATACATATATAATACACAATCAGAAAATGGAGAAAGACATCTAAATCATTAATCAACTACCAGATAATACCCAATCACATACCTTATTGAACCACTACATAAGAACATTAAGGTTAAACATAAAAATATATAACAAAACAACGTACCTGAATGAGTAATACAACACAATAGGTACAATCATTATAAGATGATATAAATAAATAAATATAAATAGATATAAATATAAATATACACTATATCTTACAGCTGTTTCGGCCATGCAGATAAATATGCCTCATTTCACCTATATTAGCCATGTATAGTATGTCAATATGAAGTTAAAAATGAGACATTTACAAAGATATCTTAAGGCCTCTTCGGAGATTCTAAAGTATAAACCAAATTACATATACGCGTATACTCATATAAGTGTGGGTACATACCCATAAAAAATCATTTACATATATATATATGAGTGCATATACTCATATTCTTATACATACACATATACATAATAATACAAATAATATAAATCAATAATATATATATATGTTCCATATTCAATGTTTTTCAACTTAATATTAAGGTATTACAACGTAGAGAACATAGACATATTCATACTTCAATGCAGATATATAGAGTCAGTATTACCTTATATTAATTTACAAAAAGTCATTAATGTTAACATCAATACTGTTATCAATATCATTAATGCTACCGATATCATTGTTCTTATTTCTAATAACATTAATACTAATAAAACAATACATATATCACATAATTAGCAATATAGTAGCAAAACTAGGGACCAACATAATACCACAGTATTATGCAAGGCATTAAATATTTGCACATACATACAAAAAGCAGTCCAGTTTACATGGTGTTAATTTCCACAGATGAATGTGAATTAATAATTTCTATTGTGACACTAATATATTATTAATTTCCGAAATAGTTATGAAACGAACGGCGGAATTTGATTGGCTTATACTTTTAAATTTAAATTACAATTGTTTTTTACGGTTGGTTAGTTGAGAGACATCCACACGCGCACACTTGCAAACGTGCGCACATACGCAGCCAAATCACAACATAACATAAGAGATATTAGCCCACACTTACACACACATACATGCTTACAAACAGATCCACTCACATATATTCATAAATTCGTATATGCAATCATACATACATACATTTATACCCCGATGAAGAATGTAAATTATCATAAGGTACATAATTAAAATAACACCGTATTTTCCGTAAACAAACTATTCTACCATTAAAAAGAAATTCTATATCTTTACATTCCACTATGGTTTCTATTCAAATATTTACTAAATTATACAATATAAAATACATGTATGCCCATCAAAGGACGTATTAAATACATACACAATAAGTTAACAGAAATACTATTATTAAGATACAAGTATATTAATTGTAAATAGTCAAAATACGTTATTGTTCTACGATATATAATCAAAATAATACTGTACATTTCTTAAACATAGCATCACATCACTGAAACTCCTATATCGTTGTATTACCATTTTATTTCCAATCAACCTCTCACCAGCAAACCAATATAGGTACAGGAAAATTATATTAACATCTACACACACACACACACACACACACACGTACATTCGTGCATATTCACAAACATACGCACATTCACCTTTGCTGCGTATGCAAACATTCGCATACATATATATATATATATTTAAATATTAATGGACGTATAAATACATATACAATAAGTTAACCGGACTTACCATTAAATAATATATAAGTAAATAATTATAAATTAAATTAATTATAAAGGATCTTTTCATTTTTAAGGCCTGATTTGTCAGATTTTTCCTACTTAACCAAACAATTTGAAACTTCGTATACTGGTAGAATGTGTCAAAAGAAAACATAACTGTAAACCAGAATGAAAACGGAATTGTAATTTCTAAGTTTAACGTTGTTTAATAATTAGAATTTTAACCAATGGTATTCGGTCTTTCGGCTTCATATTATTTACTCCGTCTCAATAGACGTAAACGGCTATTTTGCTGACGTAGTTAACATACGTGAAATGTAAACGGCTATTTTGCTGACGTAGTTAACATACGTGAAATGTAAACACCCGGTTACCGTATTCCTTTCGTTTTAATTCACATTTTTTTAAATATATTATTAACTAACTTATATATTAAACTGATATATTATATAACTAACTTAGTTTTTGTAAATTTTCGTATATTTTTTGTGATTTTTATTCCTTACTTTATTCGTATAACTTTTATTTCTGTAACTTTTTATCTTTGGCAATCTTTCGTTTTCGTTTGTAGTAGACCTTTCCGTGATAACTGAAATTTTTTACTCGGTGTATGTGTATATGTATGTATGTGTGTGTGTGTATGTATCTATGTATGTATGTGTGTGTGTGTATTTATGTGTGTGTATGTATGTGTGTGTATGTATGTATGGCCGATTCAGTGTTTACCTTATTTCGAGTTAAAACGAAAGATTACCTTTGCTATGTAGAAAATAATGAGGTTGAATCAATGGAATAATGACAGTGATCGAAGATATAGACAAAATTCTTTTTGGTAATCTTTCGTTTTAACTCGAAATAATGTAAACACTGAATCGGCCATACATACATACACACACACACACATACATACACACACATACATAAACACACACACACACACATACATAGATACATACACACACACATACATGCATACATACATATACACATACACCGAGTAAAAAATTTCAGTTATCTCTCTTTCACACATTACTCTCTCTGTCTCTTCACACACACTAACAGAAGTACTTCACTTACACAACATACTTTCTGTCTCCCACACCCCATGAAACACACAAACACACGCACACACACACATGTACATCAATGCTCCCCATGAACGGTAACTTCAAAAGAACTTCCCTCCTCATACAATTCGCTTTCTCTTAGTCTCTTTCGCTCTCATTACTTCAAAACTTACCGCAAGCCCATATGTAAAAAAATAAAAGTTTTTTACGGAAATCGACGGAAAGGTCTACTACAAACGAAAGATTGCCCAAGAGGGCAGAGGCCCAAGATTGCCCAATTTAAACATACTCATTTTGCACATATTTATGGGATTTAAAAATTAAAATATTGTTTATTGTATTGAACGTTGATAAAGTTATAAGGGCTTGATGATTGGGGTGGCATCTTGAGAGGGGTTCCAGGGAAACAAGATGTGGTTTAGGAACCCGAGGATGTACCTCATGAAACACGTGTTGCCAAAGAATAAAACAGTAATTTATTTATGTATTTTTTGTTATACAACCTGCCATTAACCCCTTTCTTATAAAATAGTTGAAGAATCTGGGGTGTAGGAATTGGGCCAGTATTGGAACTTTTAACTTCTTGCTTTCTATCTTATGATCTCCGAAATTTAAGAATCTTGTGTTAACTGGGCTCTTATTATTTACTCTGACTCTGCCACCACCTCAATGCAAAGACTATCAATATCAGAATCATCTTCACAACCACTACTGAGACATCCTAACATAATCAATGCCACTACTTCTATCATCATCATTATCATCATCATCCACTGCCGCCACCACCACCTCTGCAAAAACACCAACACTATAATTGCTGCCATCATACACATCCACTGTCACCACTATACCACCACAACCACTGCCATGATAACCACATCTACCACCTCCAACACCATTGCCACCACTATCTATGAGACATCCTAAGTTAGATACTACTTTCACTTTCTAGTTGCTCTTTGAGTTTATTATATCTAATCTATCTCTCTAAAAGATGCAAACCAAGTAGCATTAAATGGAGAATGGATGTGAGCAGAAAGAGAGTAAGTTCCATTCCAGTTTACAACAATTATAGAATTATTCTCAAACCATAAATGAATGGTGGAGAGAGTGAAGGAAGAGTCATGTTTCCTCTGAGAGGTTACATAAGTATTATTACACTGTTGTTAGAATAGCTGTGGAAAATGTAAGTTGGAATCAATTTGATGCTAAATTCTTTTATAGTCATGTTCCCAAGTAATAAACATAATCAATTTGAACAGTCTTAGTAAAATAACTACTTTCTTTAATTATTAATCAGGTGTTTGGATCAACAAAATTATGAGATAAAGGTGAGAAGGTCAATAGAGTGTCTATCTGCTTCTAACTATGTAGACACTTAAAATAATGAGTGAAAGCATGGTATACATTACTAAGTCATACTCGCTTGCAGGCAGTCACTATGATTTTTTTTATCTGCTTATATATATGCAATGAAGCATTGATGTTTCATTGTATATTTGGACATAACAATTAATTCTTCGTCGTCAAACTGTCCAACCCATGCCAGCATGAAACATGGATGTTAAATGATGTTGACTACATGATGACACTTCACATTATTGAAACATTGGGAATAGAACTAGATCATCTGATGATGTTAACACATGACAGAGTGGCTTCCTCTCCATGTAGCGGAAGATTTAATAATTGATGTTTCTTCTCCTTTTAGCATTTAAACCGGCCATATCTGGCCCAAATATTCTACCTGTTTTATGTTCAAACCGGTCAGGCCTGGCCTCTTGACCTATCCAGAAAGTCAATTTAAAAATAAGCAATCAATCAATTAAATCTCAAGCTACAGGTAATGCATGATTAATTCAAAGCAATGTGAATAACCATCTGAATGTTAAGGAGTTAAGATGAAACAAGAATTGAACACTGGTTTTTAACAGTGATATCAGAGATCTTTTAAATTGAATTACATCACTTTTAATATTAAAACAAACTACTGTAACAATGTTACAAAATAATTGCATTCTTATTTGAACTAAAATCCATCATTCTCAGTATCATAAATAAAGTGCCAGTCGCACCTCAGTGCTTACCTGTTTGTCTTGTCTAATAAATGGAAGATTACTGAACATAAACACTTGGTCACTCAGCCAAGTTTCATCTGAGCAATATATGTGAAAGTTCTGGAATTTGTGACCTTTTTGTATTTCAAATAATGTGCAAGTCTGAGAATAATATACATTGTTGGATACAGACATACAACTAAACTTATATATTTTAGATTTTCTCAAAAGTTAACAATTGCTGACTAATATACTAGCTTTCTCTATTACTGCCTGTGTCTCTCCTCTCTTTTTGTTATCTATCTACAGATAGGTTTGTGTGTGTAGTTCTTATATATACACATTCATACATTACCTCTTTTACTTGTTTCAGTTATTGAACTGTGGCACCACCTTGAAAGGTTAGTGAAACTAATTGCGCCCACTACATATTTTTAGTTTGTTATTTATCAGTGTCGTTTGCTAAACCGTGAAATTGCAAGGACATAAACAAAACAACACCAATTGTTAATTTGGGATAGGGACAACACAAAGACATTGTCTATGATGCTACTGGATCAACTAAAATATTTACCCCCTACTATATTATTGAATAGTTTTTCTCCTATTTGTTATACCAACTACACCCTCACACACACAATACATTTTTTGTAAGGTGGTTGGTGTTAAATCCAGACACAGAAACTTATGTTGCAAAGAGAAAGTATGAACAAAATGTAGTCCTGCAACTCAGTTGGGAGTGAGGTGGAGGTACTGGCTCAGTTCTGCCCAACTAATGCCAGCATAGAAAAGTGATGATAATGCGGATCATGAATATCATCATCATCGTTTAATGTCCGTTTTCCATGCTAGCATGGGTTGGACGGTTCAACCGGGATCTGGGAAGCCAGAAGGCTGCACCAGGCTCCAGTCTGATCTGGCAGTGTTTCTACAGCTGGATGCCCTTCATAATGCCAACCACTCCGTGAGTGTAGTGGGTACTTTTTACGTGCCAGGCGAGGCTGGCAATGGCCACAATTGGATTGGTGCTTTTTACATGCCACCAGCATGGAAGCCAGAGAAGGCGGCGCTGGCACTGGCCACATCCGGACGCTGCTTTTGACATGCCACCGGCACAGGGATCACAACTACAATTTCCATTGATTTTTGATGTTGATGTACTTGAATCAATTGGTTTCCTCAAGCACAGGGTCGAATATATATTTTTTAATATTTTTTGCAAACAACATGCAGATGCAAGTGTTACCTGTTGAAAGCTCTGCATACCAGATGCTAGCAAGTTTATGGAGCCATTAGGAGAGAATGCCTGCCATTTCGGGACCTATCTCTTGACAGCATCATTGGGCACCCCTCACTGAAATGAGACCCTGCTTGCTAGATCAACTGGTCATCAGGTTTCACTCAATATTCTTCTAGCCATTGCTCATTGTTGCTTTCTAACCAAATCCAGTGGTTTGCCTTTTCCAGTGTAGTTTGGATATTACTCCTAGTGGTATTTGCTTTACGATGAATTATGTCAATGATGGCAATAGTCACTTCACACTGTCCAACAAACCCTCTACATCCAACTTGATTGAAAAATGCTCTGCTTTCCAGCCTGTGTCTTCACATCCTCTAGGAGGTTTTCATAACAGCCAATCTTTTGAGCTCGAGCAGCATCCATGTTATCTTCATGAGGAACTCAACTAGATTTACCATTTTCTTTCTTTTTACGCCATATATCATATATATATATATACACACACACATGTATATATGTGTGTGTGTGTATATATATATATATATATATATATATATATATATCTATATATCATGATCATCATCATCATCATCACTTTTTGGTCCTGGCATCTGTTTGGCAAGACTGAGTTAGTTCTTATTGACATTTACTTCCCCACTCTACCTACTTCAACTATATTTTTGAGTTGACTACTTCAAGTTTCTTATTTCTTTGCATCCATCAATTAATGATAATATAGTATATCTTGTATATAATAAACATATACATATATCAAAACAGGAGATAAGAAAAAATTTTTGGTATTATTTATTCACCATTACACATGTTTCATTTACTAATAGGGGGTACAAAATTGTATTAACAGAGAAACATGTAAGATATCTTCTGTTAGAAAGTCTTCAGACAGAAAATCAGAGAGTATTATCATGCTGAGTAAAAAGTAAGCAACGTTTTGAAACATGAAATTCATCACAATATATTTCAGCAATGTGGAAATTTTATTCATCAAAGTAAGTACCATTACAATCAACACATTTGTGCCAATGAGTTACAAGTTTGTTTATTCTGGTAACATAAAATCTGGAGTTCTGGAGCTGATGAACTCTTTGAACACAGTTTCAGCATCAGTTTGATTTTGAACTCCTTCTCTTTCAGGAACCATCAAGGTGCTTGAAAAAGTGGTAGTCGGTAGGAGAAAGGTCTGGGGAATAAGCTGGGTGGGGAAGAAATTCATAGCCAAGTTCCTTCAACTTTTGGAGCATCATTAGTGAAATTTATGGTCGAGCATTGTTATGAAGAATGATTGGCCCTCTTCTGTTGACCAGTCTGGGACAGAGGAGTAGCGGTTTTTCTTTCATTTTGGCAATTTCATGACAATATGTTACTGCAGTAATGTTTTTTCCAGATTTTAAAAAGTTATAATGGATGATTCCAAAAGTACACCACCAAGCACTCACCATAACCTTCTTTTTGAAGAGCTTGGGCTTAGGGAAGGTTTTCGGTGCTTCATTTTGCTCCAACCACTGCAAGAACGTTTTTTATTGTACAGATCCACTTTTCATTGCAAGTTACAATATGGTCAAGAAATGGATTGGACTGGTTGCGGAGAAGAAGCAATAAGAATTTTCTGATTTTCATTCAAATTTGTCGAGCTTTTTTGATTTTCTGATTGCATGCAAATGGTTGCAGGCAGTTTTCTGACTAACTTGAAGTTATTTTGCCAGTTCTCAAGTGGTTTTATATGGATCTTTCTCAATGACAGTCTCTACTTGACTGTCATCGATGACAGATGGGCGTCCATAATGCTTACAATCTGCAAAATCATTTAAACCATTTTCACTGGTCATTTCCCCACCAAATGTTTCATTGATATCATGAACAGTTTTAGCTGCTTTACATCCTTTTTTGAAGTTGAATTGCAAAACTGCTCAAATATCGCACTTTCACATTCGTTCCCTTTCAGATGATTGTAAAATGGGAAAAAAATATAAATGTTAATTTATTGATGCATTTGGGTAAGTTTATATCTGTATTATCAGACAACTGCAAAAAAATGTTTAACAAAAATTCAAAACCCTGCAAAAATCTGGTACAAATTCTTCATGGTTCAAAACGTTGCTTATTTTTTATTCAATCTGATAATTGATTCGCTGTCTGAGGAGTTTTTAATAAAGATATTTTATAATTTTCTCTTACATGTATAATATTCTAACTCGTACTAGCAAATGAAACATGTGCAATGGTGAATAAATAATACTAAAAATATTTTCCAGTCTACTGTTTTGATGCGTAATTACTCTGCAAATATTATTTTCCAATATTTTTCTACTCTTATACATACCTCACACAATTATAACATCTACATACGAGGGACGTTCAATAAGTAATGTTTCTGACCCACTTGCAATTGTTTGATCTAGCTGATCCATGTGCAATCATTTATATCTCTATAGATGAAGTGGCAAATTACAGCTCTGAACTAATTGTGGTTTCTGATTTACAGGTGTTTGAACTGAGTCAAGTGTGAAATGGATCCTGTTGAGTGTCGAGCAGTGATCCAGTTTTTGTATTTGAAGGGATGCACACCACGGGAGACTTTTGATAAAATGAAAGTAAATTATGGTGATGATGCTCCATCATATGACCTTGTAAAACGCTGGCATCATGAATTCAAACATGGTCGGAACTCTGTGGAAACAGCTCCCAGATCTGGTCGCCCCCTTCTGCCATTGATGAGGTATCTGTCCGTCAAGTTGAGGCTGCCATTTTAGATCAATGCATAACTATTCGCCAAATAGCCCATGAGGTCAAGATTAGTACCGGGTCTGTGGAATCTATCATTCATGACCATTTGCATATGCAAAAGGTGTCTGCCAGATGGATTCCCAGGCTGCTCACACCTTTCCAGAAGCAAGAATGAGTCGAGTGCTCGAGGATGAATTGGGAGATGAGTCAAAATTTTTCAAAAGACTGATTACACAGGATGAAACCTGGGTCCATCACTATGATCCAGAGACCAAAGCCCAGTCAATGCAGTGGAAGCACCGTGACTCACCTCCTCCAAAGGAGACAAGGGTGCAGCCCTCCGCTGGCAAGGTTATGCTCACAGTCTTCTGGGACCAGGACGGAATAGTGATGACAGATTTCCTGGCAAAGGGTACCACAATTACAGGAGCCTTTTATGCTTCACTTTTGAGGAAATTAAGAGAAGCTATCAAAATCAAGAGGCGGGGCAAGATCAGCAAAGGTATCCTCCTCCTGCAGGACAACGCTCCGGTCTACAACTCGCGTGTCGCCAGATCAGAAGCACAGGCGTGCGGCTATGATCTCCTCCACCATCCCCCTACTATCCTGACCTTGCACCCTCTGAATTTCACCTCTTCCCAGCTATGAAGTTGTTTTTGAAAGGAAAGCGTTTCCCAGATGATGCAGCCTTGATTTCTGAAGTCACGTCGTGGTTGGATGACCAAGCTGGGGTCTTCTACAAAAACGGTCCCAGAGCTGCATCAAGCAATGGGAGAAATGCATAACTCTGGGTGGTTTCTATGTAGAAAAAGACTAATAACTGTGCCAAGTTTCGTTGCTCTACTGCTATGGGAAGTGGGTCAGGGGCATTACTTATTGAACGCCCCTTGTACTATGTTGGCATACTGGAATATACAGGTGTGCTTCACGAGGACACGGCTTCGATTACAACCCTATCTACATACTATATATGTGTGTAGTGTATATATTATATATATATATATATATATCATATATATATATATATATATTATATATATATATATATATATAAATACATATATATATATATATATATATATGCACGCATACATACGTAAAGAAAGACTGATAGAAGGCACAGGCACGTTAGTTCCCTTCTTAATCATATGGTTTTGAGTTCAGTCCCAGTGCATGGCAACTTCACCAAGTATCACTTATGATAGCCAGATTGACCAAATCCTTGTGAGTGAATTTGATAGATGGAACCTGTAAGAAATCTATCTATAATATGTGTGTACATCTGTTTATGTTTGTGCTCTATAAATGTTGCAAGCTACAAGGTTTGCTGTTGTCATTTCTCTGGTTGACAAATTGTCTGCTTACTTCAAGCCTTTCAAGACATGTGTAATTAAGAGATTCCTTATTAAAACACAGTCAAGTGTTAATGACAGGAAAGGCATCTGGTTGTGAAAGAATACTTCAATCATTTTTTCATTTAAAACATACTTGACTCGAAAAACATGTAAATCAAACAAGACATATTCAAATACATACATGTATTTGATGATATTTATATGTATATATACATATGATATAGTATATATATGATGGAAATATATATGTATGTATGTTATATATATATATATATATATATAATAATATATATATATATAATATATATATTATATATATATATTATTATATATATATATATATATATTATATATATGTACATATATATATGTATATATATATATTTTTTTTCTAGTTTCAGCTCAGAGCTGCGGCCATGCTGATGCACCGCCGTTTTGTGATACACTGTTATTATGACGAACCTCGGCACTTGGTGAAGAATGGAGTTTGATATAGCTACTCTCATTTGTGCCTCTTGCCATGAGGTAGGTTCATCTGGGACTCTTGACAGGAAGATGTCCAGCTTTGATTTAAAAACCACTACATCTACTTTGTGCAAGTTCCGCAGACTCTTTGGGAGAATATTAAAAAGCTGTGGGCCCTTGAAACCCAGGCTGTTGCAGAAGCTGGTCCTGAAGCATGATGGCATTGCTGGGATCTTTGGCACTATGCAGTGTCGTCCCGTTCTAGCATTGGTGTAGCTTACAATGCCAGAATTTGGCACAATTCCTTCCAGGATCTTCCAGACATATATTATTGCATACCTCTCCCGTCTTCTCTCCAGGGAGTAGAGTCTTAGCTGTTTCAACCTTTCCCAGTAGCTGAGCTGTTGCAAAGAGATGATCTTCTTTGTGAATCTTCTCTGGATTGCTTCAAGGTCCGCTGTTAATTTTACACTGGTGGGTGACCATAGCTGTGAGCAGTAATCCAGGTGACTGAGGACGAATGTCCGCCAGAGGACCATCATAGTTTTCTTATCTCTGGTTCTGAATGTTTTTAGGATCCACCCAGCCAGATATATATATATATATATGATATGTATATAATATATATATATATATATATATGATATATATATATATATGATGTGTATATATAATATATAT
>NW_021835015.1:0-30000 GCF_006345805.1 Octopus sinensis | reverse complement strand
GTGAGCCATTTTGTATTTCTATTGTATGTCTTCATTTGCGCATGCTTATATCTCTATGCATATATATATATGTATATATATATATATATATGTATATATATATATGTATATATATATATGTATATATATTTCTGTATATATATATATATATGTATATATATACATATATATATACATACATATATATATACATACATATACATACATATATATACATACATACATATACATACATATATAAATGAACATTGGAGACAATTCAAGGAAGGTAAAAGCTCATCGATTCTCTATCAACACGCTGAACAGGAACACGGGGGATCAATTAATAACATAGAAATTAAAATATTGTCCACACATAGAACATATGCAACAATTAGACAAATTACAGAAGCTACACACATAATAGAAAATAAACCTAGCCTGAATAGAAAACTAGAATGGAGCACTAGCACACACTACAACATATGACGATAGAGGATCCCGAAAACATAATAAATACACGGATAAATAAACAAATAGAAATAAATAACTATATATATATATATTATATATATATATATATATATATATATATATATATAAATGATCAAAATAAAAAACATGATGCCAAGGATTCAGCGGTACATATGTTTGGGGCCTTTATTAGACAGATTTATAACAATGCATTATGTATGTCTGTGGCCTTCTTCAGCCGCGCACAACAACTTCCACAAGGACATGTGTTACATCAAAAATTCTTGGTTGGGGATGCAAATCCTCTCAATCGCGTACGACATAATGCGGCAGCAGCATAGAATTGAAGCGTCCATCTCGTTCTTCTCTCAATGTAGAATTCTACATTGAGAGAGGAACGAGATGGACGCTTCAATTCTATGCTGCTGCCGCATTATGTCGTACGCAAATGAGAGGATTTGCATCCCCAACCAAGAATTTTTGATGTAACACATGTCCTTGTGGAAGTTGTTGTGCGCGGCTGAAGAAGGCCACAGACATACATTATGCATTGTTATAAATCTGTCTAATAAAGGCCCGAAACATATGTACCGCTGAATCCTTGGCATCATGTTTTTATTTTGATCAATTTACTCCTCCACCTACACCACCAAACGGTATATACAGGTGCTTACAATTATCAAGTACTCACCCCGAATTTCTATATATATAATTGATATTTGATTTGATGTATTTCTCCATTTTCTTATTTTGTATATATATATATATATATATAATATATATATACAAAATAAGAAAATGGAGAAATACATCAAATCAAATATCAATTACCAGATAATACTCAATCACATACTTTATTAAACCACTACATAAGAAACTATAAGGTTAAACATAATAATGCAGGGTAAAACAGTGTACATGAAGGAGTGTACATAAAATAGTAATGTTATACAATAAGTAGAATACGTATAATAGAACATAAATATAAGTACATATAAATATAAATATAGACTATATCTTACAGCTGTTTCGGCCATGTAGATAAGCATGTCTCATTCAACTCATATTAGCCATATATGGTAGGTCAATATGTAGTTATAAATGAGACATTTACAGAAACATCTTAAGGCCTCTTCGGAGATTACAAATTAGATTACATGTATACTTATAAAGGTGTGGGTATATACCCATAATAAAACATATACATATACATATGAGTGCATATACTCATACTCATATACATATGAGTGCATATACTCATACTCATATACATATAAATATAAATATACATAATGATATAAATGATAAAAATTAATAAACATATATATGCTCCACATTCAATGTTACAGTTTCTTAACTTAATGTTGTGATAATTACAATGTAGAAAAACATACATATATTAATATCCAAATGCAGATATAGAGAGTCAAGGTTACTTTTTATTAGTTCTTATTAATTTCCAAAATGTCAATAATGCTAGCATCACTATCATTGTCGTTACCACTAATGCTCGTTTAGCAAAAGAGACTGATAGAATAAGTACTGGGCTTACAAAGAATAAGTCCTGGTGTCGAGTTGCTCGATTAAAGGCGGTGCTCCAGCATGGCCGCAGTCAAAATGACTGAAACAAGTAAAAAGAGAAAGAGAATACGCACACACATACACCCACAGGTGTGTGTATATATATGTGTGTATGTATGGCAGCAACAACATTGGCAGCATTAGTAACAACATAAAGAAGTGCTTTGCTGGTAACATATGCAGGGGCAGTAACATTACCGATGCAACCACCACCACTAATACCAGCAGCCCTTGCTTTGACATAGCAACATCAACAGCAGCTACAGTGGCGTGAACAACAATAATAGGTACAACACTGACATTGCAAGTCTACAGAAATATATTTGTTGGACCAGAAATTGTTGGATCCTTCAAAGTCCTGGAAAGGAGATACATAACATCGCTGGCCAGCCACATATGGCAACTAGAAGACAACAGAGTTCCACACTCCATCTTATGGAAAATCCTCAAAAACTCAGACCTCTACATAAATGGGATGAAACGCTGCAAGCTATGCATAGCTGAATGCATGGGAATCCTAAGGGACTCATTCGAACCAGGGGCTATACTTAACTCCAGAATGGAGATTCTTGGGCCATGCTTGCACTTTAGGAGATTTCTACTGGCCTTTTGGGAACTGCTAGAAGGTGATAGCTAACAGGAGAGGGAGATAATCCCCTATTATTTACCCTCAGCTGAATGATGGCATTATGGTTGGAAGCTATTGGCGAAAGGAGATAATTCAGACTTTCCCTTCCATATTTTAAAGAGGTCATAGGTCATCAGGTTTTGGAGCCTGATGATATGCCATAAAATTAAACCCTTTATGGACAGGAAACCCAGGATAACCCCAAAAATCGGCCTTCACCAGGAAAAATATAGACCACTCTACTTCTTAGAGTGTGCTTCGCTGGATTTATGTTTTTCTAAAAACGATATATATACCTCCTCCAGGCATTTGATGTAAGCCTCTGTGTTCAGTCTGAGACCATGTGGGAATATGAATGGAAGCATAACATTGCCATTGCTAGTGATCACTCCAAACACCATGATGTTGGCTGGATGTTTGATTTTTATCACGCTCGGTACATAATTTGGGGACATGGCAAGTCAGTGATTCTGTGCATTCACCATCTGTTTTTATTGGAGTGTCCGGCATGAATGCCAACCAGTAAGGCATCTCATTTCCAAATTTCTGGCAGAGTAAATCGTGTCATGGTACTGTTTTTCACACAGATGGTGCTCAACTGACCCTAGTATACTGTGTAATTAACAAAATCAAAAACAAACAATGCACATGTGTAAAATTAAAACTATGAAATGGTGACAATTTACCCATCACACCCTGTATATATGCTGAAGAAATGATTAAATGCAAGTTTGTTTTCTCCATACATTTCAGTTGTGTTTATTTTCAAATTTTTAACCTTTGCACCCTATGTTCCAAGTGCAATTGGTTACTGAACACCACAGTATATCATCAAGACAACACTTTATTGCATTATTTTATATATGTTCAGTAACACTACTAAGTATAGTAGTAACCACACCACTTTACTGGAAGCAGATTGGATGCTGATATTATGCATGGAGTTTGAAACTCAACAGTAGCAGTTGTGCATCTAACTGTACACACAATATATACATATATGTATGTGTGTGTGTGTGTATATATATATATATAATATATATATATATATATACACACACACACATACATATATGTATATATATATATATATATATATATATATATATGGAGAATTCACAAAAAAACAAAAGACGAACTCAGATGGTTTAGACAACAGATGTATTAGTTAATGCTCGGGAAGTGAAAAAGTGAAAGAAACGGAGAGAAAATACAGTGTAGTGGCTAGCGATCTATCATGGTGAATGCCGGACAAAGGGGTCACACAGGAGAGCTAGGAAGAGGGAAGATAATAAAGTAGTGGTGATCCCAAAATGAAGGTGCACGTGCGTGTGTATACGAGAGCATATATGGGTGTGTGGATGATGGTGTGGGTGTGGGAAGTAGTCAGCTAGTGTGTGCATGGTGTGTGTGTGTGGAGGGACAGGTGAGAGTGGGGAAAGCAAAGGTGGGTTGTGGGTTAGGCTGATATATATATAATATATATATAACACATATATATATATGTAGGCAAGTAAAAAACAAAAATAGGAAAAATAACAAAATTCAAAAGGATGTACACAGCGAATATATGAGATTGATGCTCAGAGAAAGTAAGATGGAAAAAAGATGGGGGTGTGACATTTCAAGCATGGTTCTTTGTCAGAAAGGAAAGCGTAAAATGACTGGAGAGAAGGAAAAGGATAGTCTGAGAAAAGCATATATCTTTATATATAAAATTGAGGTTGTGTGCTGTCTGTCACCTACGATTTAGATTCCTAACTACTCCCACATTTTGCGGTGCAGTTTAACCGAAACCGGGTATCTTATAGTCGTGATTCATATTGAGCCCTTCTGGGTATAAGCGCGCGTCTACGATGAGGCTACGATTTAAAAAAAAAATTACCTTCAATTTTTCCCATTTTTAATGCATTTTTGGCATATATAAGGGAAGTAACTCTCTAAAAATTTATTATTAAATCTCAGAACGTAAAAAGCTACAGTAACACCCCCCCCCTTTGTGGTTAGCCATATTGAGATGGCTATTATACTTTACATCTCTAAAAATGTTTATATAGTTATTTCCCTTACAAATTCGAGCAACGCTGGGCGATACTGCTAGTATATATGTATGTATAATTATTTTCTTGTTAATTAATGATTCCTATCAATATAAATATTCCCCCACTACATGTCTACTATTACATGTCTTAAAAAAGAAACAAAAATCTCATTGTTTTGGGCGAATGATTCAACCAAAGATTTTTTACTGTTGTCTCTGAAGGCAGCTATGCACCTCACCAACCCACCCATCCCACTTTACATGACACATTCACTTGCATTCTTTTATTTATTCTGATCTCCCACCCAAAGAATATTCATCCTAATAATTTCCATGACTTTTGTTTCGGGTGAACTTCTACTTAGAAGGAAATTCCATTTATGCGTGTATGCATACATTTACACCGAGAAAAGTCATTTAACATTGTCTTTACATTTGGATGTTTATCATTAAAAAAGTTTTGAAACCTAGAATTGTTTCTTCTTTATTAATTTCAGTCAGTGTGCTATGACCATGCTCAGGCACTGTCTTTGGGTGTCTTTCATTGACCCTATCAATATTAGAGATAATTTCAAACATAGGGCAGGGTCCCATTTTAATGATGCCTGTTCATTGAAAGTAACCTTTGATAGCCTAGTATACTAGAGCAGTAAACATGTAAATGAACACACACACATACACACAAACACATCTTGTGGGCTTGTTCATAGAATCATTCTCCCAATTTGACTCACATGACATTGATCAACCTAAGACTACAGTAAAAGACACTTACCGAATATACCACACAGCAGAATTGAACCCAGAAACCCATGGGTGTGAAGCAAATTTTTCAACCACAAAGCTATCCTTTGTATATATTTTTATCAAAATTCTTTTGTTTAAAAGAAAAAGATCAAAGCCTTTTAATTTTTTCTTCTTTATTATGAAAATGTCCTGTGTAAGTTATCTGGCGTTAATATTGACTGGGGCTGGAAGTTTCTGGTACAAGAAAATTAAAGGGGATAAGTTCAGCTAGGAATATTATCTTTGTCACATATTCTACTGGAACTTGTATATTATAACATGTTTCATGTACTAACAAAATTTGTAAATAATTTCGATATTCATTTCATCCAGTATTGTTTAAAGCAGTGATTCCCAATGTGGTCCCTGGAACCTACCAGTGGTCCCCAGAGAATTCGTAGCCGTAAAAAATTGAAGCCATTTCAGATTTACACATATTGTTCGATAATAAAGACACTGTTAGTTAATAATATTTATATGAAGACAGAATAATAATAAGAAAACAAAATTCAATAATTATTCCATAAGAATCATAATGTATAATATATAATCAATGATATATTACAATCAAGAACTACATAATTTAAATTTTATAATCACAACAGTTTCATAATAAATTCGATATTTTTAATAGATCACTACATAATATTGTTTAATAATAAATTTGATACTTTAAATTTATAGAAATAAAATATTTATTATTTTTATTTTTTTTATGATCAGTTGTAATAATATCTGAACCAACTGCTAAAAAGGTAAAACTGAAGAAATGCAAAGAAGATTTTATCGTGTTTGGTTTTGTATCTGTAGACTCAAAACCTATGTATCTTGAATATAATGCCATCATGACAAATTATTCCATGAAGAAAGTTAAGCTGGAGCAGCACCAGAAATTAAGGCATCCATCATCTGTTGGTAAAGGTCGGGAATATTTTGAGAATAAAAAGAAAATACAGCTAATCAAACTACCTGACTTTGTAAAGAAGATAAATATTGAAAAAGTAAAGATACTCAAACCAAGTTATTTGGTTTCTGAAATTATTGCCAAGGTTGCAGCACCTCAGATTTAAGGTGAGAATCTTGTCAAGCCTGCTTGTGCAAATGAGGTTCTGGGAAAAGATGCTGAACCTACTCTGAGTACAATTCCACTTTCAAATAACACAATTACAAGAAGACAGGATGAAATGTCTAATTTTGTTGAGGAGAAAGAAGATTGTGGAAATTCTCCGAACGACCAATTTTTCTATCCAGGTTGATGATAGCACAATTCATAACCAAGTTATCCTTCTGGTCTATGTCAGATTCAACCATGAAGATGATATAAAGGAAGAAATGGTATTCATTAAAAGTTTTTTTTTAAACAACTAATGGAGAAGATATATTCAATGAAGTAATGCAGTATTTTAATGATAAAAATATTCCATCGACTAATTTGATCAACACTGCATCATATGGAGCTGCAGCTATGACTGGAAAAGTGAAAGGCTTTGTTTCTAGAATGAAATCAGTTGCTCCTCACATTTTAAATATATGTTGCATTATCCACAGACAGCATGTGGTTGCTAAGAATATTGGAGGACACATGGAAAATGCACTCAACACTTCCATACATACAAATAACATTGTCAATTCAAACTCTGTGAATAATAGATTTTTTATGCAATTCTGTGAAGATGAAGATTTTAAAACCCTATTGCTTCACACAGAAGTAAGATGGGTCAAAAGGCATGAGCCTTGAAAGACTTGTGAATTTGTGGGAGCCATTAATCCACTTTTTCATGTTCAAGAGTCAGATGACTCATTACAACTCCAAGACAAACTGATACAGCTAAGAAAATTTTGGTAAGACTTTCTGAGTTTAAAAAAAATATTATACTTGAGTGAATCTGCTTAACTGCAAGGTAGAAAATCAGATTTGGTCACCTGTATACTGCTAGTATACATATATACTAGCAGTAAAACCCATTGTTGATCAGGTAATTACTTTGACTGTTTATCGAGAGCCACATTTAAAGTATTATATGTATAATTTACTTCTCCTGTATGTGTGTATTTTTATAAGAGAAAACCATGTAATAATTGAAGTAGAAGAAAGATTAATATCATACATGAACTTGTGTTTGTTTATGATAGCTAAGGCGGTGATAGACAGCTAATGCGTGCATGAATGCGATGCGATCTCTGCCCAGTATGCCGAAATGAAGAATGCATTAAGTAAATAATAAGCAAGCGATTATTAGAGAGCAATAGCTGCCTTAGCCGCGTGCATAAACGCGATGCGTCCGTGTGTTACGTACCCTACCGGACACACACTCACAGGCGATATTGCCGCCGAGATGACAGCTTTTCGATCGATCGCATCGCTGGCCGCCAACTCTTTGCTCGCTCCAAACGCTACTGCTCTCTACTACAAATCGCTTGCCTGCACACAACTTTATTCCTAATATAATTATCGTCGTTGTCGTCGTCGTCATCATCATCATCATCATCATCGATTAACGTCCGTTTTCCATGATGGCATGGGTTGGACAGTTTGACTGAAGTCTTGGAGAGCCAGCTGCTGCAACAGGCTCCAATCTAGTCTAGCATAATTTCTACATCTAAATGCCCTTCCTAACGCCAACTATTCTGAGAGTGTAGTGGGTGTTCTTCATGTCTCATCAGCACAGGAGCCAGCTAGCGGGTCACCGGCCTTCAGCTACGGTATTGGTTTTACTTGACTCAAGCATACTGCAAGCTTACGCATGTCCTCGGCATTCATGGCCCATGTTTCACTACCGTATAGCATGGCAGTTCACACACATGCATCATACAGTCCACCTTTCCCCCTGAGTGAGGGGCATTTAGCTGCCAGCAGAGGTAGGAGCTCCCTGAATTTGCTCAGGCTATTATTACTCTAGTTGCTACACTCGCAGAACAATCACTCCCACTACATACTTGGTCGCCTAGGTAGTAGAAAGTATTTACTACTTCTAGTTTCTTCCCCAGGCATGTAATGGAAGCTGTTTTCTGAACACCTTCAGTGTTTATTGCCCCACTGCATCTGCCACACACAAGAAATAATTTTCCCAGTTAACCTTCCTTTGATATTGCTGCACCTTTTATGTGTCCATAGCTTACACCGGGTGCATCGTATGGAGTTTCTACCAATGCCTTTTCTACAGAGGAGTTTGTGATTTGACAGCCTGCACACTAACTAAAACTTTGGTTTTGGCTAGGTTAACCCTAAGGCCATTCAATTCTAGACTTTGCTTCCACGCCCTAACCTTTGGCTCCAGTTCTGGCTGTGTCTCTGCTATTAGTGCAAGGTCATCAGCATAGAGGAGCAGCCTGTCTTGAATTCCTCTGTTATTGCCTGGAGGACTATAATGAATAAGAGGGGGCTGAGGACTGATCTTAGGTTGACCCTTACCCCTACCCGATATTCTTCACTGTATTCGTTGCCAACCATCACCTTACTGTACATGGCTTGTACAGCTCTCAAACATTCATCCATCCCTAGTCTCCTCATTGACTACCAGATAGGGGATCGGAGGACCCTGTCAATGAAAGCCAGGTACAGAGTTTTATCTTGGACTAGCTATTTCTCCTGCATCTGTCTTATCAGAAATATAGCATCAGTGGTGCTTTCCCCTGGCACGAACCGAAACTGCATCTCATCTAGACTGCCTCTCTCCCTAATTACTTGGGCTATGACCCTCTCCGTGACTTTCATTACCTGATCCAACAACTTGATACCTCTGTAATTATTTGTATCTAATGCGTCACCTTTACCTTTGTTAGCAGTTGACTATGGTGCTGCTACACCAGTCATTGGGTATGACTCCTTCATGTATCACCTAGTTGAGTAGGCTATAGCCGACACCGCTAGATAGTTTGAGCATCTCTGTGGTGATTCCTGATTGTCCGGGGGCTTTCCCTGTCTTCATACCCTTAATTGCTTTACCTACCAAGGCACTGTCAATTTAGATAGATAGCTGGTCCCTCTGTTGGGCCGGCATTCAGCAGACTCTCTTTCTCACATTCATTCACTTTATTTAGCAAACTTTCATAATGGCGTCTCCAAACCTGTCTCTTTGCAGCTTCGTTTAAAGCAAGTGAACCATCACCCATGAGGACACATTTCTCCCCTAGGACATCGCGATTCTCTCTCACACACTGTCTGGCAACAGGAAAATACTTCAAGTCTTTGGTCATCACAGCGCAGAACATTGGCAAATTTTTCCTTATCTGCTTCCCCTCTGGCCAAATAAACCTATCTCCTAGCTTCCCTTTTGGCAGTCTGATACAATTCCCTGCTATCACCGGTCTTCCAGTCCTTCAAAGCCTGTTTCTTTTCCTTACTAGCCCTGTCAACAACATTGTTCCACCACCACGTTACCTTGGGTTGAGAGGAGACTTTGCACCATCCACAGATCTGGTCACTAGCCCTCAAAAGTTTGTCCTGTAGAAAACTCCACTTGTCTTCCACAGCTTTGAGTAATATGTCTCTCAATCTCTTTTTGCAGGATCCTTAAGCTTCCAGACCCTTCTCCTCCATTCTGGTCGTCTTCTGGGCATCCATTTAGCCCTGATCCTGAAGTCGCTAACTACTAGTCTATATTGTGGGGTACATTCTTCACCTGGGAAGGTTTGGGCATTTACAAGTAGTCGTCTTTCCTGTTTCCTAGTGAGGATGTAGTCAATTTGACTAGTGTGTCTACCAGATTGGTAGGTGACTAAATGGCCCTGAATATGCTAATCGATTACCATTTAGTAATTATGATACTTCTACAATTGAAGATAATTTTAATAAATAATGAATTTATGTATTGTGGCATTTGATACTTGTCAATTGTCTACATTGTTCACATAAATGCCAGTACCAGGCAGAGGTGGTTTCTAGCAGTAAGAGAAGCTTAAGAATAAATAAATGGAAATTTGTTGGCAGAACAAAGTTAGTAACCCCTTACACTCTCAGTGTTGTGATGAGAGCCAAGGTACCCTCTTGTGAGGAATGGACTGAACCGAGAGAGTGTATATAGTTTGTGTTATTTCATAGTGAAGTTCGAGAGTGTGGGTTGGTTTGTTCATTTGGAATATTTGTTGGTTCTTGAGAGATAGTTATGTTGTTATTGCTGCTGCATTATCTTATTTTATCACACTGGTACCACATATTTCAGGCCATTATCGCAATAGTGGTGGTACTACTATATTGGATACAAACCATGTTACAGCATCTGGCGACAAAAGGCTTGAAGATCACGTAGCATGTAATTCACCTGCAAACTAAGCATTAAATTCTTTCTTACCAGATTGTCAGTCTTCTGAAATTCCCTTGTCCATGTTATTTCCTCTGCAGCCATCCACACATTTTATTCAAGATCAACTACGTCAATCTTACCAGTTTTGAAGGCACACCTCTTGTCTCAGAAGGAATGTAAAAGGCAAGGATACAGCCCCCTTTATCCAGCCAAATTGTTCAAATAAAACATGGGAAAAAAACCCCTAACACCCACTACTATTCCTGTGAATTAGTAAGCTGTAAACTATATCAAACTGAGCCCACATCATCATCTTTAACATGTCTCACAGCTAGAACCCTTTTACTAAATATTTTAGCCAATCATTTATCTTCAGAATGGCAGCTTCTACATGGAATCACATTCTCATCAGACATTAATTTACACAAGTTGAAAAAAGACATCATCTACATTCACATTAACAGTTTAGGAAAGTCTGCAGCTGTTCTCTTGCTCGCACTTTATATTAATACAAATAAGAATTTCTTAGAAAGGTACATAGCCAAAAATTTTATAGGAGGAAATAATGTCAACTATATTGACCCGCTCCTTATCTAGTGTTTTATTTCATTGCCCACAGAAACAGAGAAATGTGAAGTGCGTTGACAATGCTAACTAACCCTTTCATGACTTAAATTCTGATAGGTAAACGGTTTCATTAAATCTCTAGTGCCAGTTTAGCATACAGTAAACGTGGCCATTTACAATTTAGTATGCTATCTGTTGCCAATTCTAGACCATAGCTCTAACCCTAACATAAACCATAACAAGGCATGCACACAATGTAAACAAAAACAGAAACAAAACCAAATAAAAAGTAAATCAATTTTAATGCAGGATATTACAATTTGTGATGCAAATGCAAAGAATAGAAGAAGAGTCCATGGCAGCACTGCAATTGTACAACAGGTGTGTAATACATTTGGAAGCATGATACATAGATGCAAGCAGGATATTACAATTTGTGATGCAAATGCAAAGAATACAGAGAAGAGTCATTGAAAGATACAAACAGTGATTGAACCAATTTTTAATTTACTTTTTTGGTAGTTAGGGAAAAGTTCCGAAATTTTGGAGGAAGTGGACCAGTCGATTACAATGTGCCCAGTTAGCAACGGGTACTTAATCTATCGACCACGGCAGCAGGGAAAAAACCTGCACTAAGAATTGTAAGTAAGGGCATGAAGAAGGGCAATTCCTACACAAATATATTTAAAAGAATGAAAGGGGAAAGCAGTGATTCTGAAGAAACTGAAAGAGGCAACAATATAATTTACACCATAATGTTGTATAAACTTTTAAAATGTTTTTATCAACAATTTTTTGTTATTAACAATTTTTCAGCATGCTTATTTGAATTGATCACTGCGGAAACAAACTGTTACGCAGAATGTGAAGAAGCTGGACAAAAAAAAAAGAAAAAAATAACTTGTAGTTACCCACAACCCTAGTAGAACTGGGGATGATCCACAATGCAGCTGTGGCCTATAACACTTACGTGCGAGGAATAGGCACCCATGATCTGCTAATAAACCCAGTTCAAATGAAACTAGTCTATATTCATGATTATTTTACAATTCGATTGAAACCTATGAGGGGTGTATTTTGGGCAGAAAGGATTAACTAATTGGAGAAATTTCTAATGCATGCCAGCAATTCCTCCCAAAGGTCACTTTTCTCGTGTCTGCGCCGCCACATGAATTCGCAGAGATACGAGTCAATCATAGAACGATGTGTACCACAACGCCGCTTGTTACCCCGTTTTAAACACGCCCAAGTGCTCTCTATTTGTTGGGTGTGTGTTTTGTCAACGGAGTTAACAAACTCAACGCTGTGGTTCACCGTTCTATGTCGAAATAAAAACACAAAACACAGAAATTAAATGATAAAAATTTAAATAATACATTAAAAAAATGATAAAAAATAAACTAATACATTCAGACCTACGCACGCGGTTTCACGCTCTTAATAAAAATTAAACTAATACATTCATCAAAATTCGTTTTCTATAAAAACAAAACACAGACCTACGCACGCGTCGTTTTCTATAAAAACACAAAACACAGACCTACGCACGCGGTTTCACGCTCTTAATAAAAATTAAACTAATACATTCATCAAAATTCGTTTTCTATAAAAACACAAAAGACAGAAATTAAATAATAAAAATTTAACTAATACATTCAAAAAATAATAAAAAATAAACTAATACATTCAAAATTCGTTTTCTATAAAAACACAAAACACAGACCTACGCACGCGGTTTCACGCTCTTAATAAAAATTAAACTAATACATTCATCAAAATTCGTTTTCTATAAAAACACAAAACACAGAAATTAAATAATAAAAATTAAACTAATACATTCAAAATTCGTTTTCTATAAAAACACAAAACACAGACCTACGCACGCGGTTTTACGCTCTTAATAAAAATTAAACTAATACATTCATCAAAATTCGTTTTCTATAAAAACACAAAACACAGAAATTAAATAATAAAAATTAAACTAATAAATTCAAAAAAATAATAAAAATTAAAATAATACATTCAAAATTCGTTTTCTATAAAAACAAAACACAGACCTACGCACGCGTCGTTTTCTATAAAAACACAAAACACAGACCTACGCACGCGGTTTCACGCTCTAAATAAAAATTAAACTAATACATTCATCAAAATTCGTTTTCTATAAAAACACAAAACACAGAAATTAAATAATAAAAATTAAACTAATAAATTCAAAAAATAATAAAAATTAAAATAATACATTCAAAATTCGTTTTCTATAAAAACACAAAACACAGACCTACGCACAGCTGTCTACGTCACACTAAGATAATGCAGTTAATTATTTCAAATGAAAACAAACAATACGATTGGTTAAAATTCGCAGATTTAATCTACGTTTAAAGTTATAAAATACATTTTTCTCAAATAAACAAGTTGAAATTAGTGTTTTCTTTTGAGACACTCTACCAGTATACGAAGTTTCAAATTATTTAGTTAACTAGAAAAATCTGACAATCAGGCCTTGAAAATGAAAAGATCCATTATAAATTACCAAGTGTTATTACTTTAAAAAATAGAATAAAATAAAAAAATAACATAAAATAAAATAAAATACAATAAAAATAATAAAGTTAAAAAATATATAAAATAAAATAAAATAGAAATAAATAAATAAATAAAATAAATTGAAATGAAATGAAATGAAATGAAATAAAATAAATTAAAATTAATTAAATAAATAAATAAATAAGCAAGTAAAAAATAAATAGAAATATATGTATATATCTATATATAAATGGATAAATAAATAAATAGATAAATAACATAAAATACAAATTAAGATGAGTACAAAGATAAACTTAATATATAAGACTGCCAAACAAATACATGCAAAAACCCATATGCTCATCCAAAATTAACAACATATACTCAACATAGACTCGCATTCATTATATATTAATATAACAGAATCTCAAACCAACTCCCCAAGATATGATACTCATGTACACCCGCCATCCGTAGAATCTTCCATGAAGATCATAGTGTCATGCATATACCAAAATACATATATATATATTTAGTATATTTTTTACAAGTCGGGACAAAAAAACAATCAATATAGAACATATATATGTAGATATAGATACAAAGTTATAAATTTATAAAACATAAGTTTCAAATAATAAAGACCAATAGTACAATCTAATATAGAGGAATGTTAAAAGATTACTGGTAGAAAAGCTAGGTGCTATTTAAATCTAGAGAAAGTATACGCTAATTTATGAATGCAAAAAAAATTCCGCTCGTTAATATTATTAATAATGGGTAATCCAGCTTTGATGATGAAAAAAATTTCATTAATACATAGAGAGCATTTTTTATTTATATTATTGTATACAGGTGCAGAAATTAGTATTTCCCAATTTAATTTAAAATCTATTTTCTTACTTTTGAGTTCCCAAATATATGTACTTAATCCCGTGGAATACATCCTATTTTTATTTTTAAAAGTATATCTATGGTAGCTTAGTCTTTGTTTTATGCTATTCTTAGTTGCACCGATGTATACCCTACTGCTATATTGTGTATCTACAGTGCATTGATAAACTACCTCTTTCTTGAGGCATTCATTACCAAACACACATTGATTCCTATTTCTGAAATTGCAGTTATCAACAGATTGAGGTAGTTTAACCATGGCAAAATTCCCTGTAACTCTATTCCTATTAATAGTATTATAATTATTTTCACTATCTAATCTTACAGTTAACGAGTGTTTATGTTTAATATTATTGGTGATATTCTTATCCACAGGAATAGTATTGCTGATAGTGGTATCATCTATTAAATTAGTATTTTCCTTTACAGGTATGGGACTATCATAATTATTAAGAGGGTTGTTCACGTTAGTTCTAAAAGATTTATTGCCTCTACGATTATAGAGAGGCAAATTACTATTACCCAAATTCATCTTTCTATCATTATAGAAGCAATCTAATTTCCTGTTATTAAATGAGGAGATGATAGTGGCTGAATTATGCGTAATACTATATCCTATTCTAACAGTTCTATTGTTAATTATTTGACCAAATTTATTTCCACCCTTAACAAAGTGCCTATATAATAAATTATATATATTTCCAACTATATCTGTTTTTATCTGCATTGCATATGGGATTATTAGCCATAGTGTATCGTTATCGCTATGTGGGTTACCTATCAAATTGTTATTTTTGGTAAAGACCTTATTTCCCTTCCACCCCATATGCTTTCTACCTTTAACATTGTCAATGTTATGCCAAGGATCTATCTTAAAATTAGTTTTATTATTATTGTTATTATTATTATTATAATTACTATAATTATTATTGCGTAAATAAACTTTAGTATTACCATACATAATATCATATCACTTTTGTGCGCTAAGTTATTTAAACTAACGTCAACAGCTCCAAAAGTACTAAAACTCATATTATTGCCATATGTATTTTTATATATCATATCTTTCTTTACCCTACAGTTATTATTGTTTCTCCGAAATTTATTTATGTTATTCGCAATAGTTCCACCTGTATTCGAATGATTATTATTGGGTATATACCAAATTTTACTTTTGTAGCCTACCTTAAGTAATGCCGTATTATATCTTTCACAATGCTTACTAAATATGTCCCCGTTTGAGGATAGATAAGAGATTCTCTGACTAATGCTACGTACTAGTGACTTTTTAATTTGAGGGGGGTGATTGCTAGAGTAGTTTATATATACTAAGTTAGAATTAGGTTTAATATAAGGTTCATGTATCCCATTAGTAAGGTTGCAATTGACATCCAAATAATTGGCGGAATAATTTTCGATTTCAATAATTATGGATAAGCCAAAACTTTAAAAAAATTTATGTAGTCTTTTTTTTAGTAAATCTAGCCTCCTATTAGATGTGTTATTGACCAAAAATAAAGCGTCGTCTCTATATAGTCCGCCCTTTAATTCAGGGAATTCCCTATTAAGGTTATCGAGTAAATACATCCCAACCAAATCCGTCACTTCCGCTGAATCCGGCGAGCCCATGGTAATGTCGAATAAATTGGGTGTGTCCTTTCTAGCCCATAGTTTGTTATCAAACTCTATTAATGTTTTTCTAGCTGTTAAGATAACCTTTACTTCCCCCATACTTAAGTTGGTGTGTCTCCTACCAAAAATTAAAGCCTTATTTAATATAATAGGGTTAATGGAGGAGTAGTAATTTTGTATATCCAATTGAATGAATTTACCGCTACTGCTATCACTAACCTTAATGGTAGAGAACCAATCTAATGCACTTTGAGTATTTTTCCAAAGGCTTAGTTTAATTTTGTAACGTATAGTCGGTAAATATTTATCGAGAATAAGTTTACTCAATTTACCTAAGTCAGACTTGGTAGGGCAAATTAATCTGACCTGGGTGTTACCAAGAAAGTTTTCTTTATGGTCCTTAAGTGTAATTCTCGGTCTAATGGGGGTATAAGGTTCAGTTTTATCTTCCAGATAATAATCAATAATTATTTCCCTAACCTCCAAGTTTAGTTCCCTAAGTGTATTAAAAGGTACAATTTTATATTTCTTTGTAATTTCCTTATGCAGTAATTCATGGTATGTAAGGATGTCAATATTATAAATGTTACTGGTTTTATCAGAATGGGTTAAAATACCATTCTTACCCTTAAGAGTTATTAGTTCCTTTAACTTTCTTTCGTACGGATTATTCCTCAATGGGTGATTTATATATATATATATATATATATATATATATATATATATATATTATTTGAAATAGAAAGATGAATAATCTTGTTGCAGATTAATCAAAAGTTTAATCGATACCTTGGTAGCAAAAATCACAGCAGAAGACAGCACGGTTGGAGGTACAACCATATGGTGTTGCAACCGTGCGTTGGTGCGGATAATTGAATTTTAATATTATTAGTGAATTTAAGAAATGGAGTTGAACGAAGATTGAACAGAAATCGTTTTATTTCATTCTACACGTGTTTCGAAAGGCACAATTTACCAAATTCCGATTGAATAATGAGACCATATTGTGTCTTTCTCTTCAGGAAGAAATAGGAAATCCGTTGGAAAAAACAAAAACAGAACAGAGGCGGAGCAAAACAAATCGAACTAGGCTCCTAAGAGCCCATGGCCAAACTGTTTATCAGTGAATGTTGAAAACGTGTGGTGGGTGCGTTGAAGATTTTAACGGGTCAGGCAGCGGTCATTCCGGTGGGTGAGGGCACGGGGTGTGTAGATGTTCTTTGTGACCGAGAGTAAAGTTCTGACTATTTAAAGAATATTAAATGTATTATATGGGGCGAGCCAAAATCTTGTTAGAGACATGTGTGTGTTTACTGTTCTATATATGTGTGCGCAAGTTGGTAAGAAGCGCTACATTCTGGTCACTGCTGAGAAATCCGTCAAGGGGTAGGAAACATTTTATGTGTACGTGTGTGCGTTTGATCGCGCGGCTGTCAGTTGGTAAACAGCTCTACACAATGGTCACTGCTGTAGAATCCGTCGGGCGGCAGAAAAATATTTTATGTGTGCGTGTGTTCGTCTAATCATGCCTTGTCAAAGAAACCCCCCCGTCGTCAAAAACAAAGCCCCATTCATCTCACAGGAGTAATTCCCCTTGCAATGGTTAATCATATTTCTCTTAAAGGCTTTTTCAGAATTTATTACCAATGGACTATTTTCATGTAAGTAGTGTAACCGGGTGCAGGTATTATTTATAAGCGTTATTTATAAGCAAGATAAGTATAACGCCGCCAATGGGGGCATCGAAAAGCCGACTGTAAAAGTCCGTTTACCATCCGGTCTCTGGCGAACAATATATGGAAGAGTTCGGAGACACAAAGGTTGCACTTCCTTCTGCCCCTATCATATGGGAGGGCCACCGACAAAATTGACCATTCCAGCCTGTAGCTTGAGTTCGTATTCTTCAATCGCCATATTAGCTTGCTAAGTCCCGTGGTCTGGCGTTTATTCATGTCTCGAAAAGTTGCGTAATGGTTGGAGATTCGTAAAGCCAATCTTGACGATGAGGCCCCGACATAGGCGAAGACATCTGAGTCCGTGTAAACCTTGCATTGGTAGACGGCGTTTCTGATCTTGGAGTTCGCCGACGTGAATCTTATTCTGCTAGGATTAGTTTCTGAAATTAGAACTGCGTTACTGTCACTATATTTGTTGCGAGAACTGCAGCCGCTTACTACTTTATTTTCCACTACGTCACTATTAACTAACGGAATAACCCCTGATTCTCCACTATCTAGCAGAGTGCTGTCATTGCTAGTGCCCGTGGTGCTGCTATTGCCGGAAACGATGCTGGGGTTGCTATTGGGACTCTCTACCCTAACGAGCGGAGCTGCGCTCACCTCACTACTGCCATTGTTACCGTCAACTACAACACCCCTATTTATAACTATACCCCTAGTATATAATCCCTGGTTGGAGCTGAGATTATGAGTCACTGTACTGGCTCTCATATCATTATTACTACTATTACTATTCCTACTGATCATTAAACCGGGAGCGGAAGAAGCTGTGCCTCCGGAAAAAGGTGATAGGGTCTTAGTAAGCAGCCTATTATTATGGGAGGCGATTATCTGGGCGAGGTTTTTAGTGTTGGAGAAAGCTATCCTAACTTTATGCGAGTTAACCGTGGAGTAATATTTGGAATTTCTGAGGAAGTTATTGGCGATGGCTTGTCGAAACATGAGGGGGAGGTTAGTTCTAATCTGCTTACCAAGGGAATTACAAACCATATATGCTTATTCCTATCTATGTGATGGTCGGGACGCCAGCTCTCGCATTCGGGTGGGTGATTCTCGGATGAATAACGGGTTTTGGGTTAGTGTGAGATCCCCCGGACCGATAATTATCCTTGTTCGCTAAATTAAATGCGGGAGCGACTGCCCCAGCACCCGCCGCGCTCCCGTCACTACTTAAATTGTTTATGTTATTATAGACGGCCCTATCCTGATGACCGAATGATGGCATCGGAAGGGCCGGATCAATATAAATTACCTTCTGTCTATAACCGGCTTTGGATAGTGCGGCGTTATAAAATTCCGCTTTCTGCATAAAAATATCGGCACTAGCGGACAAGCCAGACATCTTAGAGAGATGTTTTTAACCAAATTGTCTGTTACGGTTTTGGCATGATTTGAGAAGACACTGACATACTTCAAATTAGTGGAAGGCTTATGGTAAGGGCAGTATGAGTCGCTATTAAGGTTAAGTGTAACGTCTAGGAAATTAGCCTTGGTGAGTTCATTATCAAAAACTATATTCATGCCCATTCTATTAAAAAACCTAGCTAACCTGCTCTTAGTTTTCTGCACTATTCTGTTCGTGGTGTTTTGCAGGTAAAACAGACAATCGTCACGATACAGGCCGCTCGCGATCTCCGGGAATTGGTCGGACAATTCGTAGAGAATATATATTCCGACCAAATCGGCTATCTGCGCACTATCCGAACTACCCATAGGCACATCAAATTCATTGGGAGTATCTTTACGGATCCACAACTTATTATCAAACTTAATAAACGATTTCCTGGCAACTAAAATGATATCTATTTCTTCTCTGGTGAGGCCAGCCTTGTTGTGAGCATGCCAAAGGGCCTTATTTAGTACACTAGGGTTAATCGAGGGGTAGAAGCTAGCGATATCAAACTGAATGAACCTAGTACGGTTCTTATTGGGGATGGAAGAGAACCACTTCACTACCTGCGAGGAGTTAGCCCAGAGGCTGAGCTTCAGCTTGTTTACTAAACTAGGGATATATTTTTCTAAAATGTACTTACTGATTATCCCGATATCAGAGCTAGCAGGGCATATGAGTCTTAGCGCTGGGTTGGTGTGGAAGTTCGGTTTATGGTCCTTCACTATAAATCTAGGTTGCTTAGGGCTAAGCGGCTGCGTTCTCATTTGAATTCCGTGTTTAAACATTATTTCCTTAATTTCCAAGTTTACCTTCCTCAGGGTACTCCAATTGGTTTTTCTATAATTTTTCTTGATCTCTTTACCGAGTAAATCTAGGTACTGTTCGAGATTGATGCGTCCCTTAAGGATATTCCTATACCACCGAAGGACGCCTTCCTTAAGGAGTTGGTTTGTAAAACCAACGCATTCATAAACCGGATAAGATGGCTCGTTTTCTTCCACGAGAACGAAGATCTAAAATCGAACCGGACAACAGCATCGTCCGAATACGGCCGGCTTTTTAAAACATTGGATACGCCGCCACCTAACCCAAGACTGAAGAAGTTTGAGGACGACTTGTGGGACATAGTTAGAAAGATTAAGTTCAGGAAGTCACCCAGGAGAAATGCCCACCTCAGATACCTAGATAAGGACATTAATAGAACGGACGGAGTCCTGGTCCAGTCCGACAAGACCAGGAACACATACAAGCTACCCATTAAGCAGTACCTAGATTTACTCGGTAAAGAGATCAAGAAAAATTATAGAAAAACCAATTGGAGTACCCTGAGGAAGGTAAACTTGGAAATTAAGGAAATAATGTTTAAACACGGAATTCAAATGAGAACGCAGCCGCTTAGCCCTAAGCAACCTAGATTTATAGTGAAGGACCATAAACCAAACTTCCACACCAACCCAGCGCTAAGACTCATATGCCCTGCTAGCTCTGATATCGGGATAATCAGTAAGTACATTTTAGAAAAATATATCCCTAGTTTAGTAAACAAGCTGAAGCTCAGCCTCTGGGCTAACTCCTCGCAGGTAGTGAAGTGGTTCTCTTCCATCCCCAATAAGAACCGTACTAGGTTCATTCAGTTTGATATCGCTAGCTTCTACCCCTCGATTAACCCTAGTGTACTAAATAAGGCCCTTTGGCATGCTCACAACAAGGCTGGCCTCACCAGAGAAGAAATAGATATCATTTTAGTTGCCAGGAAATCGTTTATTAAGTTTGATAATAAGTTGTGGATCCGTAAAGATACTCCCAATGAATTTGATGTGCCTATGGGTAGTTCGGATAGTGCGCAGATAGCCGATTTGGTCGGAATATATATTCTCTACGAATTGTCCGACCAATTCCCGGAGATCGCGAGCGGCCTGTATCGTGACGATTGTCTGTTTTACCTGCAAAACACCACGAACAGAATAGTGCAGAAAACTAAGAGCAGGTTAGCTAGGTTTTTTAATAGAATGGGCATGAATATAGTTTTTGATAATGAACTCACCAAGGCTAATTTCCTAGACGTTACACTTAACCTTAATAGCGACTCATACTGCCCTTACCATAAGCCTTCCACTAATTTGAAGTATGTCAGTGTCTTCTCAAATCATGCCAAAACCGTAACAGACAATTTGGTTAAAAACATCTCTCTAAGATTGTCTGGCTTGTCCGCTAGTGCCGATATTTTTATGCAGAAAGCGGAATTTTATAACGCCGCACTATCCAAGGCCGGTTATAGACAGAAGGTAATTTATATTGATCCGGCCCTTCCGATGCCATCATTCGGTCATCAGGATAGGGCCGTCTATAATAACATAAACAATTTAAGTAGTGACGGGAGCGCGGCGGGTGCTGGGGCAGTCGCTCCCGCATTTAATTTAGCGAACAAGGATAATATCGGTCCGGGGGATCTCACACTAACCCAAAACCCGTTATTCATCCGAGAATCACCCACCCGAATGCGAGAGCTGCGTCCCGACCCATCACATAGATAGGAATAAGCATATATGGTTTGTAATTCCCTTTGGTAAGCAGATTAGAACTAACCTCCCCCTCATGTTTCGACAAGCCCATCGCCAATAACTTCCTCAGAAATTCCAAATATTACTCCACGGTTAACTCGCATAAAGTTAGGATAGCTTTCTCCAACACTAAAAACCTCGCCCAGATAATCGCCTCCCATAATAATAGGCTGCTTACTAAGACCCTATCACCTTTTTCCGGAGGCACAGCTTCTTCCGCTCCCGGTTTAATGATCAGTAGGAATAATAATAGTAGTAATAATGATATGAGAGCCAGTACAGTGACTCATAATCTCAGCTCCAACCAGGGATTATATACTAGGGGTATAGTTATACTAGGGCATGCTGATAGTATAAAGCTTGAAACTTTCCAGCATTGAACTGCATGCTATTCTTTTCAGCCCACTTGTATATTTCGTCCAGCTCACATTGCAGGTGTTTAGTGTCCTCAGGGTTCTGTATTGCCTGTGAAACTTTTGTATCATCTGCATAACTTGTGATCGTGGCTCTCTGCGTGGCTGAGGGCATGTCTGAGAGGGCCATTATGAACAGTAGTGGTCCCAGAACAGTGCCCTGCGGAACACCGCTCACTATTTGTGTGTTAATGGAGGTGGCCCCATTGGCTACTACCACCTGACTGTAGTTGACGGTAACAATGGCAGTAGTGAGGTGAGCGCAGCTCCGCTCGTTAGGGTAGAGAGTCCCAATAGCAACCCCAGCATCGTTTCCGGCAATAGCAGCACCACAGGCACTAGCAATGACAGCACTCTGATAGATAGTGGAGAATCAGGGGTTATTCCGTTAGTTAATAGTGACGTAGTGGAAAATAAAGTAGTAAGCGGCTGCAGTTCTCGCAACAAATATAGTGACGGTAACGCAGTTCTAATTTCAGAAACTAATCCTAGCAGAATAAGATTCACGTCGGCGAACTCCAAGATCAGAAACGCCGTCTACCAATGCAAGGTTTACACGGACTCAGATGTCTTCGCCTATGTCGGGGCCTCATCGTCAAGATTGGCTTTACGAATCTCCAACCATTACGCAACTTTTCGAGACATGAATAAACGCCAGACCACGGGACTTAGCAAGCTAATATGGCGATTGAAGAATACGAACTCAAGCTACAGGCTGGAATGGTCAATTTTGTCGGTGGCCCTCCCATTTGATAGGGGCAGAAGGAAGTGCAACCTTTGTGTCTCCGAACTCTTCCATATATTGTTCGCCAGAGACCGATGGTAAACGGACTTTTACAGTCGGCTTTTCGATGCCCCCATTGGCGGCGTTATACTTATCTTGCTTATAAATAACGCTTATAAATAATACCTGCACCCGGTTACACTACTTACATGAAAATAGTCCATTGGTAATAAATTCTGAAAAAGCCCTTAAGAGAAATATGATTAACCATTGCAAGGGGAATTACTCCTGTGAGATGAATGGAGCTTTGTTTTTGACGACGGGGGTGTTTCTTTGACAAGGCATGATTAGACGAACATACGCACACATAAAATATTTTTCTGCCGCCCGACGGATTCTACAGCAGTGACCATTGTGTAGAGCTGTTTACCAACTGACAGCCGCGCGATCAAACGCACACACGTACACATAAAATGTTTCCTACCCCTTGACGGATTTCTCAGCAGTGACCAGAATGTAGCGCTTCTTACCAACTTGCGCATACATATATAGAACAGTAAACACACACATGTCTCTAACAAGATTTTGGCTCGCCCCATATAATACATTTAATATTCTTTAAATAGTCAGAACTTTACTCTCGGTCACAAAGAACATCTACACACCCCGTGCCCTCACCCACGGAATGACCGCTGCCTGACCCGTTAAAATCTTCACGCACCCACCACACGTTTTCAACATTCACTGATAAACAGTTTGGCCATGGGCTCTTAGGAGCCTAGTTCGATTGTTTTGCTCCGCCTCTGTTCTGTTTTTGTTTTTTCCAACGGATTTCCTATTTCTTCCTGAACAGAAAGACACAATATGGTCTCATTATTCAATCGGAATTTGGTAAATTGTGCCTTTCGAAACACGTGTAGAATGAAATAAAACGATTTCTGTTCAATCTTCGTTCAACTTCATTTCTTAAATATATATATATATGATTGATTGATTGATTGATTGATTCTAGTTTCAGCTTATGAGCTGTGGCCATGCTGGGGCACCGCCATTTGGTGTTGCTACTTGGTTTCACTTCATGGAGGCTTTCTAGCAACTGCTATTTGGTGCATGAGAGAGTTCGATGCAGCTGCCCTCATCTGGCCCTCCTGCCGTGAAGTTGGTTCATCTGGGACACCTGACAGGAAGAGATCCAGCTTCATTTTAAAGACATCTGTATCCACCCCATGCAGGTCTCTCAGGTTCTTCGGGAGGATATTGAAGAGCTGTGGGCCTCGGAAGCCCAGGCTATCACAGAATCTTGTCCTACATCTTGATGGCAGGTTTGGAGTCCTAGGCACCACGCAGTGGCGCCCAGTTCTGGCATTTGCGTAACTCTCGATGCCAAAGTTCAGGACACTTCCCTCCAGGATCTTCCAGATGTATATTATGGCATATCTTTCCCGCCTACGCTCCAGAGAATATAATTTTAATCTCTTGAGTCTTTCCCAGTAGCTTACATTCTGCATAGAGGCTATCTTCTTTGTGTAGCTTCGTTGGATCGCCTCAAGTTCTGTGATCAACTTGACACTGGATGGTGACCATAGCTGAGAGCAATAGTCAAAGTGGCTTAGGACAAGTGTCTTCCAGAGGACCATCATGGTTTTTTGTTCTCTTGTTCTAAAGGTTCTAAGAATCCATCCAGCCAGCCGTCTACATTTCATTGTCAGTTTAGCAACATGTACATGAAAGGTCGCGTCATCACTCATGTGAATACCCAGGTCACGCACTGATTGTGCCTCTGGGATTGCAATCCCTCCGGGTCCAGTGTATTCATTGGGTATTGCATTCAGTTTTGCATGCTGATAGTTATAAAGCTTGAAACTTTCCAGCATTGAACTGCATTCTCATATTCTTTTCAGCCCCTTGTATATTTCGTCCAGCTCACATTGCAGGTGTTTAGTGTCCTCAGGGTTCTGTATTGCCTGTGAAACTTTTGTATCATCTGCATAACTTGTGATCGTGGCTCTCTGCGTGGCTGAGGGCATGTCTGAGAGGGCCATTATGAACAGTAGTGGTCCCAACAGTGCCCTGCGGAACACCGCTCACTATTTGTGTGTTAATGGAGGTGACCCCATTGGCTACTACCACCTGACTTCTATCCTTCAGAAAGTCATGAAGCCATTCTCCCAGTTTTCCAACTATGTTGAGATCACGCAGTTTGTGACATATCATTCCATGATCGACTTTATCAAAGGCCTTTGCAAAGTCGAGATATATCACTTCCACATTTGAGTGGTTGAGCAGCCGTTTCAGCACCCAGTCATAGTGTTGTAGGAGCTGAGTTAAACAGCTTCTCCCTGGTCGGAAACCATGTTGGGTGTCGGGCAGCAAGTCATTCTCTTCAAGGAAGGTGATCAGCTTCCTTCTGACTATTCGTTCCATGACCTTGCTGATGTGTGAGGTCAGAGAGATAGGTCTGTAGTTCTTGGCTTCCGCTCTGCTACCTCCTTTATGAATGGGGCATATTTTACCTTCCTTCAGTTTTCCTGGAAGTTTGCCAGCTGCAAGGAAGCTCTGAAAGAGGAACTGCAGTGGTCTTGCTAGGACTCTCTTACATGCTTTTAGGAGGATTGCCGGGAATCCATCGGGGCTAGTAGCTGAGTCTGTTTTCATTTCATCTATAGCCTTGGTTACATCGTCTTCCTTTATATCGATGTAATCTATCGTCGCCGCCTCTGATTTAATATCTGCAGTGGTAAAAAAGTCAGTTGGATTGGTGATTTGGAGATGCCCAAGGGGTGGAGTGAAAACACTCTTGAATTGCTCATTCAGTATTTCACTTACCCTCATTGGTTTTCCTGTAAGTGTGCCATCCTTTTCGAAGAGTGGCCCTATTCTACAGTGCACTGTAGCTGTTTCTTTGGCATACCTGTAGAAAGCTCTGGGGTTAGATTTTATGTTTTCTATAGCCCAGGCTTCTTTGTCTGCTCTTTCTTTTTCATGGGAGAGTTGCAGACATTTTTCGATTTCCAACAGTTTTATTTTTAGGCGGGACTTTTCACTGCTTTCAATCTGTTTGTTTAGGCGATTTGAAAATTCGTACGTACGCCGTCTCATTAAAATTTTCCTCTCTCTGGGGATTTTGTTCTTGTGTACAGTGGCCTTTCTCTCTGGGACACATTTGTAGCATATGGCTTGCATTACAGACATGAATTGTTGAAGTTTCACGTCGATGTCTGGCGAGGAGAGACATTTAGGCCAGTTTTGTTTGAGGATCTCTTTCTCAATTTGTTTCCAGTTTGCCTTATGGTAGTTCAAGCTGGAAAGATTTTGAGGGTTTCTTGTAGGCTGCATGTCTGTGCTCTCTTTTGGCCCGTACATGGTCAGCTCTATCATGTTGTGATCCGAGAGTAGTGTCGGTGTCACTTTCACATTATGGATGAGATCCATGTCATTTGTGAAGCAGAGATCCAGTGTGTTACCTGCCCTGGTTGGTTGGAGTATTACCTGCTCCATGTACAGGGTGTTGATGAGGTTCAGGAGGGACCTCGCCTGTCCTCGTTCACATCTTGTCATTCCTGGGAGAGAAAGGCCCTCGGGCCATCTGACATTGGGCAGATTGAAGTCTCCCATAAGAAGCACACCTATGTGTTGTTCTAATGTGGTTAGAATTTCTTCTATTTTTATAAGGCAGTCTTCAAACTTGCCCACATGGCTTGGGGCATCTGGAGGGCGATATGTAGCACACACAACTACATCAAGTTGCCTATATGTACAATAGTGTGTCACACACCGAGTTTGAGTATGACAAGAGGACCTGGGGTGTGAGGTCCTCACGGATGTACATAGCAACACCTCCATGACTCCTTTCTTTCCTATCGGTCCGTAGTACAGCATACTGTGGTATGTGTAACTCCGCATCTGCTATGTCCGGTTTCAGGTGCGTTTCTGTAAGTGCTATGCATAAGGCTTGATTGCATGCAACAAAGTCTCTCAGGAACGGGATCTTTGTCCTGTTACTGAGTGTTTGCAGTCCTCTGATGTTCAGTAGGAGTATCGAGGTGAGGTGTACGTTTTTGCCGGCGGTGTCCATCCTGTGTCTGTTTGCTGTGGTGGTCTGGTATATAGTGGGTAGTCCCACCTGCGGGCTTGGGTTTGATGAAGCCAGGTCAGCTGCTGTACAATCTTTTGTGCCATGCACAAAAAAGATTGTTGCTCAGCAGCTGCTCTTTCGACAACATCATGTTGGCTGTTTGTGGCGCGCACAACATCTGCGTACCTCCGCTTTGGGGCAGGTGGTGCGTGGTCCATCCCTTTTCTTTGTGTTGATGGTTTGTCCATCTGCCTCGTGTCTCTGTGGCAGGGTCCCCGATGTGCAAAGCGGCAGCCTGCACCTTCCTTTCCATGCCAGCAGGAACCTCTCAGGTAGAACATACACACCCGTGTGCGCTGTTTGGTTCCATCCTTTGCGGTTCCACTTCTATTTCTGGTTGTTTCACACTTTGGTCCTGCTTGAGCTTTTTCTTTTCCTTTAGCTCTTCCAGTCCTCTTTTAGTTCTTCTTCCTCCCTCTACCTCTTCACCGGGTTCTCCGTCTCCATGGCCCTTGCTGCCGGTTGGAGAACTTGCACCTGGGTTCACTTCCCGGGCAGGTTTCTCATTCAAAACCTCCTCCCGGGCGTCCACCAGGTGGGGGTGACTTCTTTCATCGTCTCCATTCTTGCCATCTTTGCCCGCTCGTTCTCAAAGATGGCATCAAGTGCGCCAATGTGCGACCGTACAAGCGCATATGAGCGCGCACGAATTCCTGTCTCTTTCGCTCCATCTGAGCCGCTGTCCTCTTGTAGCCTCTGCTCTTCAGTGCAGCCGCAATCACCTCCCTAGGGCTATCTCCGCCGGCGCACTCCCATGCTCGTACGAATAAATCCAGTTCGTCACGTCTCCATGCTCTGGACATGCTGGATAATCCGTCTATCCGTTTATCTATCTAATTATGTTCGAGAGAAGACAGGAAGATATAAGGCTAATTAGAAGATAGAGTACTTGAAAAAGAATATTAACAATATTAAAGTTTGTGTAAAAACGTTATTTGGGTAAAAACGTTATTTAATCTTAAGGCTAATTAGGGGATAGAGTATCTGAAAATGTATTAGCAATATTAATATTATATTAGAGTGTGGATAAAAACGTTGTTTAATCTTAAGGCTAATTAGGAGATAGAGCATCTGAAAATATATTAGCAATATTAATATTATATTAGAGTGTGGGTAAAAAAAAAAAAAAAAAAACGTTATTTAATCTTAAGGCTAATTTGGAGATAGAGTATCTGAAAATATATTAGCAATATTAATATTATATTAGAGTGTGGGTAATATTAAACGTTATTTAATTTAATCTTAAGGCTAATTAGAAGATAGAGTATCTGAAAATATATTAGCAATATTAATATTATATTAGAGTGTGGATAAAAACGTTATTTAATCTTAAGGCTAATCAGGAGATAGAGTATCTGAAAATATATTAGCAATGTTAATATTATATTAGAGTGTGGGTAATATTAAACGTTATTTAATTTAATCTTAAGGCTAATTAGAAGATAGAGTATCTGAAGAATTATTACAATATTAAAACAATATTAAACGTTATTTAATTTAATCTTAAGGCTAATTAACAGTAATTATTAACAATATTAAACAATGTTAAACGTTATTTAATTTAAACCTAAGCTAATTAACAATAATTATTAACATTTAAACGTTATTTAATTTAATCCTAAGGCTAATTTGACGTTTTTAATATTAAACGTTATTTAATTTAATCTTAAGGCTAATTAGAAGATAGAGTATCTGAAAAATTATTAACAATATTAAAACAATATAAACGTTATTTAATTTAATCTTAGGCTAATAACAATAATTATTAACATATTAAAACAATATTAAACGTTATTTAATTTAATCTTAAGGCTAATTAACAGTAATTATTAACAATATTAAACAATGTTAAACGTTATTTAATTTAAACCTAAGGCTAATTAACAATAATTATTAACAATATTAAACGTTATTTAATTTAATCCTAAGGCTAATTTGACGTTTTTAATATTAAACGTTATTTAATTTAATCTTAAGGCTAATTAGAAGATAGAGTATCTGAAAAATTATTAACAATATTAAAACAATATAAACGTTATTTAATTTAATCTTAAGGCTAATTAACAATAATTATTACAATATTAAAACAATATTAAACGTTATTTAACTTAATCCTAAGGCTAATTTGACGGTATCAATATTAAACGTTATTTAATTAATCTTAAGGCTAATTAGAAGATAGAGTATCTGGAAAATTATTATATCGAGAACAGATATTGAAAATGTAAACAAACAAAATGACGATCGCAACTTTAACTAAGATGTGGGCCTAAGTGAAAGATAAAATAGAATAATAAATAAAATATGAAATAGATGAAATTGATACTTAATCCAACAATGTGGTCTGGATTATTTTTTTTGGTTTACGGGATTTTTTTCAGGAGAGATGCTTCTTTTTTCTTTCTTGCAGGAGATAACTTGATTCAGTTATTTTTGCACCATGTGCGTTTCGGCGATAATGAAAATTACTGTGTATATGTATATATTTATATATATATTTTTTTAAATATTTTAGAACCAAAGTGTTGTAGTGATCTCTATGAGTTAGAGTTTTACGTTTTGCAACTACAGTGGGTTATTCGCCGTTCTATGCAAACTTTTTCACAGAGCAAAGGCAATCACGTCTTTCTCTGCTGAAAACGGAACCGGATATATATATATATATATGTATATATATATAT
>NW_021835014.1:2500-37500 GCF_006345805.1 Octopus sinensis | reverse complement strand
AAAGGAGTAGTAGTAGTAGTAGTAGTAGTAGTAGTAGTAGTAGTAGTAGTGGTGGTGGTGGTGGTGGTGGTAGTAGTAGTAGTAGTAGTAGTAGTAGTGGTGGTGGTGGTGGTGGTGGTGGTGGTGGTGGTGGTAGTAGTAGTAGTAGTAGTAGTAGTAGTAGTAGTAGTAGTAGTATTGGCCTTTCTTCGCTAGATTTTTTTTTAAGAAAACGTGGTTGTTATTGTTTTTGCTGCTAACTCTATGTCAAACCTAGTTGAATGCTCATGGACATTCCAACCGTGACCAGTCTGTCTTTTTATAGATATCTCGGCCTAAGTTGTCTTATAGATATCTCGGCCTAAGAGTGGAGTGTAGTTTCATAGAGAGACTCGACTGCTATTTCTTGCAGATCGGGCCACCGTATAAAGGCTACCTTCTTGGTTTATTTTTGTTGTGAATGTACCACAATAATATTTCGCTTTTGGATTTGGTTTGCAAGATTCTTTATGTGTGTTCGTGTGTTCAAGCATTTTCTATTGTGTGTGGGGAGAGTCATTCTCTTTTTGTGTCTTATTATTTAAAACACTCACCGGTAAAATTTCCACTTTTTTTCTTATTTTTATTTTCCTAAAATTTTCGTTGCGTCTGGCAACCTTTTCAATAGTCTTTTGAAAAGGTTGCCAGACGCAACGAAAATTTTAAGAAAAATAAAAATAAGGAATAAGTGGAAATTTTACCGGTGAGTGTGTTAGATTCTCTTTACTCTTACTCTTTTACTTGTTTCAGTCATTTGACTGCGGCCATGCTGGAGCACCGCCTTTAATCGAGCAACTCGACCCCGGGACTTATTCTTTTGTAAGCCCAGTACTTATTCTATCAGTCTCTTTTTGCCGAACCGCTAAGTAACGGGGAACATAAACACACCAGCATCGGTTGTCAAGCAATGCTAGGGGGACAAACACAGACACACAAATACACACATGCATATATATACATATATACGATGGGCTTCTTTCAGTTTCCGCCTACCAAATCCACTCACAAGGCTTTGGTCGGCCCGAGGCTATAGTAGAAGACACTTGTCCAAGGTGCCACGCAGTGGGATTGAACCCGGAACCATGTGGTTGGTAAACAAGCTACTTACCACAGAGCCACTCCTGCGCCTATATGAGGCACAAATTATTATGAGGCACAAAAAGAAAATGACTCTCCCCAGACACAATAGAATGCCACAATAATATTTTTGATATTATTTTTTACCTTTTACTTGTTTCAGTTGTTAGGCCATAAAAAATTTTTACGCATGTTACTTATTCTTTTGCTGAACCACAAAGTTACAAGGACGTAAACACACCAACGCCGGTTGTCAAGCGGTAACGGGGAACAAACACAACGGGCTTCTTTCAGTTTCTGACTACTAAATCCACTCAGAAGGTTATGGTCGGTCTGGGGCTACAGCAGATGATACTTGCCCAAGGTGCCGCTCAGCGGGGCTGAACCTAAAACCATGTGGTTGGTAAGCAAGCTTCTTATCACACAGCCACGCTTGTGACTATTATTATTATTATTATTATCATTATTATTATTATTATTATTATCGTTATCATTATTATTAGGCGAGCTGGCAGAATCGATAGCACGCCGGGCGAAATGCTTGTGGGTATTTCGTCAGTCGCTACGTTTTGAGTTCAAATTCTGCTCGAGATTGACCTTGCTTTTCATCCTTTTGGAGTCGATAAATTAAGTACCAGTTAAACATTGGGGTCGATGTAATCGACCAGTCCCTTTCCGCAAAATTTCAGGCCTTGTAATTTCAGTAGAAGGGATTACTATTATCATTATTCATAACAAGAATATAATTACGTTCCATCATCTGGTAAATTGGTAGTGTCAGGTGTTGTAAACTATAAATGCAGCCTGCGATGATTGTAGGGGACACAATCATTCATGCATGCATCTGACAGTTTTCTGAAAGTCTTGAAGAAGGGGGTTCTTGGGTTTAACCGACAGGGAAAAAAGAAAAACTACATGTAAGTACGTACATGCGTGAGCATGTATTTGTGTAGGCACGTTTGTTTGTACGTGTATACGTGTGGGGGTTTGTGTGTGTTTGTGTGTGTGTGTGTGAGTGCGCGCGTACATGTGTCTGAGTATTTGTATATATACATATATATGTATATACTCTTTTACTCTTTTACTTGTTTCAGTCATTTGACTGCGGCCATGCTGGAGCACCGCCTTTAGTCGAGCAAATCGACCCCGGGACTTATTCTTTGTAAGCCCAGTACTTATTCTATCGGTCTCTTTTGCCGAATCGCTAAGTGACGGGGACGTAAACACACCAGCATCGGTTGTCAAGCAATGCTAGGGGGACAAACACAGACACAGAAACACACACACACATATATATATACATATACATATATACGACAGGCTTCTTTCAGTTTCCGTCTACCAAATCCACTCACAAGGCATTGGTCAGCCCGGGGCTATAGCAGAAGACACTTGCCCAAGATGCCACGCAGTGGGACTGAACCCGGAACCATGTGGTTGGTAAGCAAGCTACTTACCACACAGCCACTCCTGCGCCTATATATATAATCTTATCTTATAGCTTGTACATATTTCAGTCATTTTATTGTGGTCATGTTGGAGCACTTCCATGAAAGGCTTAGTCGAACGAATCACCCCCCACCCCCTAATACATATTTTTAAGCATTGTACCTATTCTGTCAGTCTCTTAAACCGAAATGCTAAGTCACGGGGGCGCCATGCACAAACACAAAGACACACATAGATATATACATAAACTAGCAGTATCGCCCGGCGTTGCTCGGGTTTGTAAGGGAAATAACTATGTAAGCATTTTTAGAGAGTTACTTCCCTTATATAATAGCAAAAAATGCATTAAAAATGGAAAACAAATGATGGTAATTTTTTTTTTAATCGTTGACTCATCGTAGACATTTTTAGAGAGTTACATTCCTTATATAATAGCGAAAAATGCATTAAAATGGAAAAAATTATGGTAAATTATTTTTAAAATCGTAGACTCATCGTAGACGCGCGCTAATACCCAGAAGGGCTCGATATGAATCACGACTATAAGATACCCGGTTTTGGTTAAACTGCACCGCAAAATGTGGGAGTAGTTAGGAATCTAAATCGTAGGAGACAGACACACAACTTCACTTTTATATATAAAGATATAGCATGCTATAATTGCCGAGATAACGATCATTCATACAGGCATCTGAAAGATTTTAAAGAATGAGGTTCTTTAGTTTAACCGACACGGAAAAAATATTACGTCCGTGCGTGAATTTGTGTAGATACGTGTGTGAGTATTTGTCTGTGATTCGCGCGCCCGTGTGTGTGTGCTGTACTGCTTGGCATTCGGACCGGAAGCTCCTATACGAACATTTCAGAGTGTTTGGGTATCAATCTAAGAACAGTGCAGAGGATTCGGAAAGAGTTGGACGAGTCTAATGGTGATTATGAAGGTACGGCAGCTCGGAAAACTTACTCTGATAAGAAAGAAAACTCTTGAATTTATTGGTGAGATCTAGGCCATGATTGACAACGATCCCTCCAAGTCAATCAGGTCCATTGCCAAGGACATTGCATGTAGGGCATAAAGACATTCGGTATTCTTCATACAAGATGAGAAAGGTCTAATTTTTATCCCAAGCCATCGAAGACAAAAGCTTTTGAACAGACTCAAGCATCCCTTCCAACCAAACATGCTTTGGTTTTTCTCCATTCATCTTCCCACAAGCCTGAGACTCAACATGGAGGCCTACATCAAGTGCCTGGAAGAGGTAGTGCTGCCCCTGGGTCAAGAGGGTGGTTGCTGGAAGACCCTATGTCTGGCAACAGGACTTTGCACCATGCTATTCAAGCAGGAGAACCCAGTCATGGCCGTCTGACAATTTCTGCGACCACAACACCCCTAACATCTGGGCACCTAACTTCCCAGACTACAACACCCTTGATTATTATTTGTGGGGCGCAGTTGAACGAGAGACCAACAAAACTCCTTATAGCACCAAAGATAAACTGGAGGCAGGAATTATGGCAGCACTAACCAATTTAAACAAGGAGACAGTCCAGAAGAGCTGCAAAAGATTCCGAAGTCGCTTGGAGGCCGTGGTTGAAGCCAATGGCGATTTTATTGAACAAATTTACTCTTTAGTATTTCAAGATATTTTTATGTAATTTTGGTAAATATATCTGTTAAAATGAGATGTCGGTGTTATTTTCATTTTTGCGTAATTTAGACGACAATTTATTTATCGCACCCTGTACATAATATGACGGTCTTATTTCACTTTCCGTCAACCAAATCCACTCACGAAGCTTGGTCGGTCTAGGACCATAGTAGAAGACATGCAGTGTCATTGAACCCAAAGCTATGTGGTTGAGAAGCCAAATTCTAAACACCCAGTTATGCCTACGCGAACAGAAGGACAGACAGGCAGACAGACACAGACAGACAAACAGACAGACAGGCATGTGTTTGTTAATACAAAAAAAGTATATCTGTATTATGTATTCGTCATCTTCGAAGCTGTGCTGAAAGGTTTGTTTTGGTAGAATGTTAAAATAGTAAACAGAGATGCTCTAACTTCTATAGAAAAACTATTCCACCCACATACTAGTGGAATAAATTATTCATATATTATTGTGTTTTAATCTGCATTCGTTTACATTTTTATCAGACATCTATTTGAATAATTTGAAAAACGCATGCACTTTGTGTCATCTAAATGAATATAAATGATGAATGCGTATGGTTTTGTGCTTTGTTCTGTAACAATACTTCAATGTTGCTATGATAGCCGCTATGAGAATGCGTACGTGATTCTAAAAACCATTGACAATAATATTTGTGTGGATGGTGAGCGGTGAGTCCCAAATAGTAATGGTCGAGCTTTTAAAAAGGTTCATTAAAATATCGCTTTGAACTATTATACAAATTAGATGAGCAAGTTTTGATGGAAAAAATGCTCGTTTAACTCTTCCATCCATCGATAATTTAAGGGATGGTGAAGGAAACTCTAAGCGGATGTACGAGCCGCCTGCTGAAATAGCAATCAAACGTCCCTCAAAACACATTTTACCATGTTATATAACGAAGAATAGATTGGACAATATATAGTTCCCAGATATCTATAAATTGTAAGTGGGATGGCCACGTCTGTGTACTCAATAACGTCTTCTGAGAACTCATTCAAAAGGCTCGAAGCATATTAAGCATGTAACGAAAGAGTTTGACAACTCAGTTATTTGGCACTAGTGTGTACGTGTTTGTTGGTCGAATGACACCCTTGCAAAATACATAGATGTAGGGGGTGCGCCCGTGTGTTTAAGCAGATCCTGTTGCCTGTTACTCTGAGGTTTCCACGTTATGCAACTGGTTGTAGAGAAGCAACCGCACACTGTGAAAACTCCAGAGCAACGGGCCACTGGACCACGTTAAATAAACTACTGCACTACGTTTGTATTCTCCGGATCCTTATCCAACAACAGATCAATGTGTGCATGTCTATCTGTCCGAAAGTTTTATTGTACTCTATTGCGTTTTTGTTCCATTTATATATATACATCGGGAGGTATGAGAGGTAAATATATTTATTTAACCACTTGTCATCATCAGGATTGCGGCCATTTCGCAGCCTTCTTCATGTAATAATAATTTCAGGGAATAATAAATTATGCTTACATGTCTGCACTAATATGCATGTTACGCATTAGACAATGCAATCACCAAAACATCATCGTCTGTTAGCCGAGTTGGCTAGAGGAGCCGTCTGTGGTACCCACACGATTCATGGAATCAAAAAATTACACTGTATATATATATATATATATATATATATAACCCTATTATCTCCGCTTATTTCGCTCTCGCGTCTCATGTTTGATCTTTGACCTCTGGCCGAAATCAGATCGCCATGTTGATTCGTTAGTTACTGCACGCATTTTTTTTCTCTCCTTCTTTCTGTGTTTTTTTCTCTCTGTATCTTTCTGTGAAGAGCGTAGGCTCGAAACGTTAAAGACTTGTTTTATTTATATTTCCTGAGCGCCATACTAATACAATTGTTTGTTTGTTTTCCACCTGCCTTCGTCGTTTGTCTATTTTTCATAAAGCTTCCCGTTATATATATATATATATATACATATATATATATATATATATATATATATATATATATATATATATATTCTGTAGAGGAGCGTAGGCTCGAAACGTAAAAGACTTTTTCTATTCTGAGCGTTATACTAATACATCTGTTTGTTTTGTACACCACCTGTCTTCGTCTTTTGTTTTTTTTCGTAAACTCTCCCTATATATATATATATATATATATATATATATATATATATATATATATAATATGTGTATATGTATATTTATGTATATATATATGTATGTATGTATGTATGTATGTATGTATGTATGTATGTATGTATGTATGTATGTATGTATGTATGTATGTATATACAGAGAGAGGTAGAGAAATACTGTATATTTTGTGTGTGTGTAAATATATATGCATACATTTGGGATAAATTTACAACAGGAGTGGTGATGAGAAACACCCCCAGACTGAATAAATCAGAAAGACCTCGGTGGTGCTCCAGCATGACCGCAGCCTCATGGCTGAAACGAGTAAGAGAGTAAAAGAGCATATATATATATATATATATATATGTATATATATGTATATATAATTTCATACATACTGTTATATGTACTCACCACAGACATAAATACACACACACACACGCATATATATCCAAAGAGAGAGAGAGAGAAGGAGAGTGAGAAAAAGAGAGAGGTAGGGAGGAAAGTTGAAAATGCGCAGGGTGGTTTTATAGATGGTTTACTTTTAAAGGTTTAACCGGTTTGACAGACTTTTCTGATTTTCAAAAGTGGACATAGAAAGTCGTGGGTCTATACTGCTACTCTCTCCTTCTCTTTCCCCTTCTCTCTCTCCCTTTCTCTCTCTCTCTCCCTCTCTCTCTCCCTCTCTCTCTCTCTCTCTCTCTCTCTCTCTCTCTCTCTCTCTCTCTCTCTCTCTCTCTCGATATATATATATAGACTCACACACACATTCATATCATGAATAGATATATACTATAGAAACTTCAACCAGAATTTATGACACTTTTTGAGAGAGTCTAAACTCAATTTCTGGGAAATATATTAGCAATTAATCAAAATGTACGTCTCCTGTTGCTTTCCTATTCTCTACACTCTTTTTCCTCGCTCATTCTTTCCTTTACCTCCCACCTCTTGTTCACTTCCGTTCTGGAATTACATTTTCTACAATGTCATACAGGACGTTTCCCGTCTACATTATCATAATTTTTTTAATATAAGAAATTTCATTTTCGGCTACATGTCTGGTTAGAGGAAATTACCATTAAGTCTTGATCTTCAAATGTCGTAAGTTCAGTTACGCAGATAGTTCCTATGGAAAAATCATGAATGTTAAAATATTTCTTAGTTTTTCTTCTATTTTTTTTCCCTCTCTCATAATGTAGGAATTTTGTGCTTAGTAGGGAAGAAAAGAAGCGAAAATTATTCAGTTACTTTTTTACTCTTTTACTTGTTTCAGTCATTTGACTGCGGCCATGCTGGAGCATCGCCTCTAGTCGAGCAAATCGACCCCAGGACTTATTCTTTGTAAGCCCAGTACTTATTCTATCGGTCTCTTTTGCCGAACCGCTAAGTGACGGCGACGTAAACACACCAGCATCGGTTGTCAAGCAATGCTAGGGGAACAAACACAGACACACAAACACACACATGCACATATATATATATACATATATACGATGGGCTTCTTTCAGTTTCCGTCTACCAATACCACTCACAAGGCATTGGTCGGCCCGAGGCTATAGCAGAAGACACTTGCCCAAGATGCCACGCAGTGGGACTGAACCCGGAACCATGTGGCTGGTTAGCAAGCTACTTACCACACAGCCACTCCAGCGCCTATATGTATCTTTACATTCTAAATCCAAACCTCATCGTCACCGACATTGTCTTTTCTATTTCCACGGTCGCTGTAGCAAGTACGGATAATGTAATGGGGTAGATTATGTTCTCGATACCCTACACTTCAAATTTGTGATCAGGAAGAAAAATCAATGTAATTTCAGAAAGTACCTCAAAGTTAAGAACAACATGCAATATACCTTTATGCGCACGAGTGTGTGTACATGTGCGTGTGTGCCTGTGTGTGTATGTGTGTATGTGTGTGTGTGTGTGTGTGCCTGTGTGTGTATGTGTGTATGTGTGTGTGTGTGTCTGTGTGTGTGTGTATGCCTATGTGTGTGTGTGCCTGTGTGTGTGTGTATGTGTGTGTGTATGTGTGTGTGTGTACATGTGTGTATGTGTGTGTGTATGTGTGTGTGTGTACATGTGTGTGTGTGCGTGCGTGTGTGTGTGTGTGTGTGTGCGTGTGCCACGAGTTAAAGTTCACCCACGCTGTATCAAAATGGTAATTTAACCATATTAACCAATTTGCATATATAAATCGCCAAAATAAACACCAGAGCGTAAAATGTAACGGGGTTGCTATCAAGGGGTCTGCAGCATAACATACAAAGTAGATATGTCTACACTGTAGGCGTAGACGTGGCTCTGTGATAAGAACTTTGCTTCCCAAACGCTAAGTTCCATATTCAATCCCACTGCGTGACACCTTCTCTTTCTGCTATACTCTCAAGTCTTGTGAATGGATTTGGTAAACGGAAACTGAAAGAAAGAACGTCGTGTGTGTGTGTGTGTGTGTGTGTGTGTGTTTGTCCCCTATCACCGCCTGACAATCGATGTTGGTGTGTTTATATCACCCGTAACTTAGCGGTTCAGCAAGAAGGAACCGATAGAGTAAAGGACCAGTAGTCGATTCGTTTGACTAAAATTCTTCAAGGCGGTGCCCCAGCATGACCGCAGCCTGATAATTGGAATAAGTAAAAGATAAAAAGCGACCCTTAATCCGGTTCATTGACCCGATTCAGTGACTTCGAAGTGACTTACTTTGTTTTTCCAAGCATTATATATTGAGGGAGTGAACAACAAATCTAATTTTCATATACATCAGAACTCAAGTCATCGTGAAACAGCAACAATTTTACCGTCCTAAATTATTAGGCAAGTGCCCAATAAAAGTGTTATTATGGGTCAAAAACGTGATTTAACATCAAATGAGAAGTCCACCATCGTCTCAGAGCTTGGAAGAACAAAAATGACTCTAGAAATATCAAAGATCCTGGGAAGAGATCATCGAACTGTAAAGAAATTTGTGGAGTTTTCTGCTGTCCGTTCGAGAGCTGACATGGGTTAACCGAGGGTTGTTTCCAGGCGTACCCTGTCACGTATAACGAGGGAAGTTGCGAAGAACACGTGTCTGAGTAGTCGAGAAGGGTTTAAACGTTGTGGTAGGAAAGACATTTCGAAATCTACCAGGTGTCGCTTCCTGAAACAGATAGCTAAGAACGTAACTCCTGTTACGAGGCCCCTTCTGAAAGCTGTTCATAACCAAAATAGAATCAAATGGGCAGAAGACTACATGAAGATAGATTTTTCAAAAGTCCTATTTACTGACGAATGCCGTAGTATCCTAGACGGATCAGATGGGTGGAGTAAAAGGTAGGTTGCAATTAGCGGAAATCGTCCTCATCGTTTGAGACGCCGACAAAGGTGAGGTGGAGTCACGATTTGGGCTGGCATCATTAGAGAAAAGTTGGTTGGTCCTTGGAAAGCTCCAGACGGAATTAAGATGATATCTAATGTTTATGTTGCCTTTTTGGAGGACAATTTTAAGACATGGTTGAAGAAGCAGAAAGCTTCATTAAAGAAAACGCTGGTATTCATGCAAGATAATGCGCCTTCCCTTGCAGCTAAGAAATCTCTAGAATACCTACAGCAATTAGGCTTCTCTGGACACCGTTTGATGAAGTGGCCAACGTGTTCACCCGACTTAAACCCGATTGAAAATCTATGGTGTATTCTGAAGAGGAAGATATATCCAGACAGACGACGGTTTTCAACGAAAGATGCGCTCTGGGAAGCTATTGTGGATGCTGCTGAAAATATTACACCAGATAGGCGCAGGAGTGGCTGTGTGGTAAGTAGCTTGCTAACCAACCACATGGTTCCGGGTTCAGTCCCACTGCGTGACATCTTGGGCAAGTGTCTTCTGCTATAGCCCCGGGCCGACCAATGCCTTGTGAGTGGATTTGGTAGACGGAAACTGAAAGAAGCCCGTCGTATATATGTATATGTATATATATATGTGTGTGTGTATATGTTTGTGTGTCTGTGTTTGTCCCCCTAGCATTTCTTGACAACCGATGCTGGTGTGTTTACGTCCCCGTAACTTAGCGGTTCGGCAAAAAGAGACCGATAGAATAAGTACTGGGCTTACAAAGAATAAGTCCCGGGGTCGATTTGCTCGACTAAAGGCGGTGCTCCAGCATGGCCGCAGTCAAATGACTGAAACAAGTAAAAGAGTAAAAGAGAGTAAAAGAGATGAAATAGTTACCCTGACAAATTCACTGGATAAACGCATCAGGAACGTTCTCTGATGCAGAGGATCATACATCCATTATCAAAAACTTTATGACGTTATATTTCTTGTATTATTTCTGTTCATACATATTATGTTCATTATAAATTCCGTTATGACTATATTTGTTATTAAAAATTAATTGTGGCATGAAATGAATGTTTTTGCATAATTAACATTTTATTAGACATACCTAATAATTTAGGACGGTAAAAATGATGCCTAGAAACAAAAATGGCCGTTGTCTCTTCACGTATGGGTGGATCGGATTATTTTGGTACAGTACATGCAGATGGGTGTTATCATGAGTGGGAAAATATCTGGATTCGAACAAATAAATATTCTGTTATTGCGAAAAAACTGAGCTGCCTAATAATTTTACATACAGTGTGTGTATGTATGTATGTATGTATGTATGTATGTATGTATGTATGTATGTATGTATGTATGTGTGTGTGTATGTACACAGGTGTGGCTCTTTGCTTCCCAACCACATGGTTCTGGATTTAGTTCCACTGCGTGGCACCTTGACGACCAAAGCCTCATGAGTGGATTTTAGTAGACGGAAACTGAAAAAAGCCCGTCGTATATATATATATATATATATATATATATATATATATATAGAATATAGTATATAGATATAAGATCCAGGGATCGAGGTGTAATAAGAAAGTTAGTTTCGATTAATCCGAAGTAAATATAATAACAACTTGCAGGGACAATAATGGTTTAACGAGACGGAAGGTTGAGGATTTTTTGTATTGAAATATGATAAACTGAAAAGAGTTCTTTCTATATTTTACGGAAGCCGTCCAGGGCTGCCGGGTATGCAAAGAATACAAGAGTTAAGGAATGGAGCAGATAAGATCCGGGCTACGTATGTTTCATAGCGAGCGGGACCTCGGAAGTGGTAAATATCCAAGCGAGATGCATTCCGCAGTCTATAGAAAACCAAAAGACGAATGATCACAATTAACAGTCAGCTACAGTACCCTAGTCGTTACCACTCCCAATGTAGAATTCTTCACCATACAGGTGACAGGCACAGCCGTAAGATGCATTACGAATCTATAGCAATTGGAAGGGCGTGACCCAACTGAAAAAAATATTAACTGCGTGACATGAGGGCTTTGGAGAAATGAAAGTTGGAGTTTGCAAATGACCACTATACTGATACGTAACTGGACAGAATAAATATACAATCTATAAATGTCTTTGAATAACCAGTCGCTCATCTGGGAAGGCCTTGAAATCAATGTTACCATGTGGGGATTATGTGTGACCCAGTGATAATAAAAAGACTGAAAGGAGATCTGCAATCAAATAACTTTACTCAACACTTCGCAACTGAATCAGTGGAGGTAAAGATGCCTCTCATTTACTTGACAATTTATGCAGCACATTGCAGAAATCACAATCTAAGTGTATGTCAAAGCAAACTCTTACACTGTTGTACCATTGAATTACAAATAATGCTCATCTTCTATGCTCGGATGACCCCACAGCTTCAAAGAGTACAACTATTCGTCTTTGCTTAGATAAAATGACAAAATTGTGGGTGTTAAGTCCCCATGAAGGTGTCTTTCTAACTTGTAAGAAGATGAAATTTTATAAATATTACTTCCTTTGTATCTAATATCTATGGTTAAAATTTCATCAACAGCAAAAATAAATGAATTGTCATGAGGGTTGTGGCCTTTATGCATAGAATATAATTTCCAAATTTCGTAAAGATCCATTTTTAAAAAATTTTATTTTATCTAGTTTCAGCTCACGAGCTGTGGCCATGCTGGGGCACCGCCATTCGGTGTTGCTACATGATTTTACTTCACGGATGCTTTTTAGCAATTGACATTTGGTGCATGAGAGAGTTTGATGCAGCTGCCCTCATCTGCACCTCCTGCCGTGAAGTTGGTTCATCTGGGACACCTGACAGGAAGAGATCCAGTTTTATTTTAAAGACATCTACATCCACCCCATGCAGGTCTCTCAGGTCCTTCGGGAGGATATTGAAGAGCTGTGGACTTCTGAAACCCAGGCTATCACAGTATCTTGTCCATCTTGAGAGCAAATTTAGAGTCCTTGGCACTATGCAGTACTTTTGACCTAGTTTTGGATCATAAAAGCAATGACTAAAATTTGGGAGGTAAGGCCCCCATTACGGTGTCTTAGAATCCTCATGTGAAGTGGAAACTTTGAGAATACTTCTTGATGTGTGTCAATTACCCATGGTTGAAATTTCATCAACATCGAAAATTTCTTTCAGTTCTGTCTACAAAATCCACTGACAAGGCTTTGGTTGGTCTGTGGCTATAGCAGAAGGCACATTCCAAGTCACCACACAGTGGTACTGAACCCAGGACCATGTGTTTTGTGACTGTGTAGTAACAAACTTCGTTCCAAAACACATGGTCCTGGGTTTAAATTTAAATTTAAAATAATAAGGGTGAGAAATTGAATATTAATTTCATTAATATGAATTGAAGACCAATGGTGTAGCATATAAGACCATAGCGAGTCTTCTTCTAGCAAAATGGATGTCCACTGTTAATGGTTCATCCTTCTTATATAATAGTTTGACCATAATAGTTTCAGTATTAAAGTGAAAGTATCTGTCATTACAATAGAGAAATGTTTTTGGTTCACTTTTAACACGTAATACTGAAATAGTGGAGAAGATATGATATTGCTGTGGGCTCGCCCTAGGCAAGAAGTTAGAAATTGCCCGTGACACTACATGGACCCTAAGAAAGGCATGTATAAAATTTGAATGAAATTGGTTGTGTAGTACTCAAGTTTTAGGGATTCATAGTAGAGAAGATATGATATTGCTGTGGGCTCGCCCTAGGCAGAAAGTTAAACAAGTTTTGGCCCATGACACTCCCTGGACCCTAAGTAAGGCAAGTGTAAAATTTGAATGAAATTGTACGTATTTGACATCTACTTTTAGCGTATAAGTCAAATTTACTACAATAAAGAAAATATCTAATGACCATTATTTATGCCCTGTCTGGTACATACATACATATACATATAGATAGATAGATAAGTAGACAGACAGACAGACAGACAGATAGATAGATAGATAGATAGATAGATAGATAGATAGATAGATAGATAGATAGATAGATAGATAGATAGATAGATAGATATCTGTACAGTTATGCGATTGTGTGTGTGCGCGGGCGTCCGCGTCTGATTTAGTATCTTTCAGTGTATGTGCTCGCTCATGATATCTTTCCAAGATCCGATTTATCAAATTCACAACAGTAAAGAAAATAAGTTTCACGTCCCAAACTTGACCTTCTTACGCTCACTTTATTAAGGTAATCTATTTGCATAACAGCTCCATTATTTCATATATCAAGAAGTTTCTTTTTAATCACCAAGAACACAGACTGGAGGTCGCCTTCTAGTGAACTAAGACGATGGGAAGGCTTAAGAGCATGCATAGAAGAAATTCACCATCTAGCTGTCTTCGTTTAACATGGCGAGTCATCTATCACATGTGAGTGTATGCGTGTGTGTGTGCGTGTGTGTGTCTGTGTGTGTGTGCGCGCGCGCGTGCGTGTGTGTGTGTGTGTGTGTGTGTGTGTGTGTGTGTGTGTAAATACAGACATGCACAAAATACAAGAATTCTATATATCTTTATATATAAAAGTGAAGTTGTGTGTCTGTCTCCTACGATTTAGATTCCTAACTACTCCCACATTTTGCGGTGCAGTTTAACCAAAACCGGGTATCTTATTGTCGTGATTCATATCGAGCCCTTCTGGGTATTAGCGCGCGTCTACGATGAGTCTACGATTTTTAAAAAATTTACCATCATTTTTTTCCATTTTAATGCATTTTTTCGCTATTATATAAGGGAAGTAACTCTCTAAAAATGTCTACGAGTCAACGATTTAAAAAAATTTACCATCTTTTTTTTCCATTTTTAATGCACTTTTTTGCTATTTTTTGGCTATAACTCTCTAAAAATGCTTATATAGTTATTTCCCTTACAAACCCGAGCAACGCCGGGCGATACTGCTAGTATATATATATAAAGACACAGGCGCAGACAAAAACATAAATACATGCAAATACTTGTGTATATACGGGAACATATATACGTACACGTGTTCATATGTGTGTGACGAAAGTTTGTAACCATGTACAAACGTTCATCAAGCACATGTATATATATGCATATATTTATGTGTGTATGTGTATGTGTGAGTGTGTGTGTGTAGATATGTTTTATATGATAAATGGTGATCATCTTGATTATAAAGATTTCCTTTTTTGTTTATTTTTATTTGTATGTATGTATGTATGTATATGTGCGTGCGTGTGTATATACAGGAACATCTATGTATATGTGTGTATATGTGTATTATATATATATGTACATAGGCGCAGGAGTGGCTGTGTGGTAAGTAGCTTGCTTACCAACCACATGGTTCCGGGTTCAGTCCCACTGCGTGGCACCTTGGGCAAGTGTCTTCTACTATAGCCTCGGGCTGACCAAAGCCTTGTGAGTGGATTTGTTAGACGGAAACTGAAAGAAGCCCGTCGTATATATGTATATTTATGTGTGTGTGTGTGTGTGCGTGTATGTTTGTGTGTCTGTGTTTGTCCCTCTAGCATTGCTTGACAACCGATGCTGGTGTGTTTATGTCCCCGTCACTTAGCGGTTTGGCAAAAGAGACCCATAGAATAAGTACTGGGCTTACAAAGAATAAGTCCCAGGGTCGAGTTGCTCGACTAAAGGCGGTGCTCCAGCATGGCCGCAGTCAACTGACTGAAACAAGTAAAAGAGTAAAAGAGTAAAGAGTATATGTCTATGTGTATGCATATGTATGTACGTTTGTATGTATGCATGTATGCATATATGTACGTGGCTATGCACGACGAATCGTTATTTGTTGCTGATGACACATAACCACGCAGAAATGCATGTCACCTACCTTCCGATGTTTCCATTCATAGCCCATTGGCGGGGTGTTTTTTTCGCATATATTTTCTGTTACGAAGTTTTTTAGTGTTTTTTCTTCCTTCAAAATAACTCAAGCAGTGTAATTCTTTCCATGTCTGAGTGAACACAAACATGTTTAATATGATTGTGAAATCCTTATTTCAATTCAACTTTGGTTAGTGTGCCTCTAAGTAATTAATTAACTGATATTATAATTCTTTCATTCCCCAATTAACTCGAAATACTGCGAGTAATTACATCTTATACTCTGACGTTGAGTTACATGTGACAAACCTCCTATCGCTACATGTGTTAATGTGGCGACAAATCTACAAAACAAAGAAATGATACGTAGTTGTTAGACAAGCTCAAAATAACAGCCTAATCTCTCTCAAATTCCGGTCTACCGTCTCGGAAAAACGGTTACATCGGACAATGTAATCCTCGATAGTCATGTTAGCTATGAGTGAAACGCCTTTAATTAAAGATCTACCTATTGCATCGCAGCTGACCTGGATTTAAATCGCAACAATAAAAACGAAAACTAATGACATATTGTCTTTGCAAAAACACTTTCGGATAAGTGGATGGAATATTATATTCCACATTTTATTAGTGCTACTTATGACATAATGGTTGAATAGGGACGTTGGATAAAATGCCTGGCAGTATTTTTTCTGGCTTCTCCATCCAAAATTATTCCCAGCAAAATTTCTGGCTTTCTGCCCAAAATTTCTGGCCTTCTGCCCCCGTCTCTCACACCAAGAAGACATGAATTGATATTAACAGGTATGTTATTGCCAGGTATATGTGTTACAAATGGATCCAAATACCCTGTCTTCAGGGACGTTATATCATACTAGTGGAGGCGCAATGGCCCAGTGGTTAGGGCAGCGGACACGCGGTCGTTGGATCGCGGTTTCGATTCCCAGACCGGGCGTTGTGAGTGTTTATTGAGCGAAAACACCTAAAAAGCTCCACGAGTCTCCGGCATGGGGATGGTGGTGATCCCTGCTGTACTCTTTCACCACAACTTTCTCTCACTCTTACTTCCTCTTTCTGTTGTACCTATATTCCAAGGGGCCGGCCTTGTCACTCTCTGTGTCACGCTGAATATCCCCGAGAACTACGTTAAGGGTGCACGTGTCTGTGAAGTGCTCAGCCACTTACACGTTAATTTCACGAGCAGGCTGTTCCGTTGATTCGGATCAACCGGAACCCTCGTCGTCGTAACCGACGGAGTGCTTCTATATATCATACTAATAATCCTTTCTAATTGTAATACAAGGCCAGCACTAATCAAACTAATAATTTTATCTACTCTAGGCACAGGGCCTTAAATTTGGAAGAGGGACCTGGTCGATTACATCCGTTCCACGGCTCAACTAATACTTATTTTATCAACTACTAAAAGGTTAAAAGGAAGAGTCGACTTCAGTAAAATTGGAAATAGTAACATAAAATGAATCAGAAGAAATGTCGCTAAACATTTTGTCTGGCATGCTGACGATTCCACCAGCTTACCGCCTTACTAATCATGCTAATAATTAGGAAATGATATGAGGCGGCGAGGGAAATGCTTAGCAGTAATTCGTCCGTCTGAGTTCAAATTCCGCCGAAGTCGACTTTGCCGTTCATCCTTTCAAGATCGATAAAATAAGTAGCAGTTGATTACAGAGGTCGATGTAATCGACTTATCTCCTTCGCCGAAATTGCTGGCCTTGTGCCAAACTTTGGAAATGACTTAATAATTTGCAACACTGACTCTTAAATCCTTCTACGTTTGTATTTTGAAAATTTGGCTTCGCCCAGGTGAACTTCATGAAGAAGTTTTTAACAATTCTCTAACGATGTAATACGCCATTGGACTCACTTAGTCGGTACTTCAGTGTTACACACAAGCGGAAAGATTCGTCAAAACAAAATACAAACTTTCAAGAGCTACTTACACTGCACAAATTACATTTATCTTTAACTACTACCAGTTAACCTTGAACCAATTAGAGGCAGTCGGGCAACATATCTCTGTTTTGGCAGACGTATAATGAATCAGTTGTAAACATGTTGAACCTCAAAGTTGTAGGTGTGGAAAATATACAACGCCAACAACTTCAATTGTAATGATAGAGTGTATGTTCACTGTTGATGCGTCAGGAGAGATTAGCTTTCTTAAAACAAGCGATTTCAAAAAAACTTTAATCAAGCAATCAGCTTCATAGTTCACATGGCTGTAAGCCTTATAAGCCACCGTTTTGGTTAATATTGCCATGTCATTGTGGAGGCGCAATGGCCCAGTGGTTAGGGCAGCGGACTCGCTGTCATAGATCGCGGTTTCGATTCCCAGACCGGGCATTGTGAGTGTTTATTGAGCGAAAACACCTAAAGCTCCACGAGGCTCCGGCAGGGGGTGGTGGTGAACCCTGCTGTACTCTTTCACCACAACTTTCTCTCTCACTCTTACTTCTTGTTTCTGTTGTACCTGTATTTCAAAGGGCCGGCCTTGTCACTCTCTGTGTCACGCTGAATATCCCCGAGAACTACGTTAAGGGTACACGTGTCTGTGGAGTGTTCAGCCACTTACACGTTAATTTCACGAGCAGGCTGTTCCGTTGATTCGGATCAACCGGAACCCTCGTCGTCGTAACCGACGGAGTGCTTCCATTCCATTTCCATGTCATTAATACGAGTTGTTTTTGTTGTTGTTTTTGTTTACTATCAAATGAGGTCTGATCAACCAGAATTGACTACTCGTACTAAAAGAGCATTAGTAGCATCACTTGCTAGTTTACGGAGATGCTACTCTAAAAGTCGGAATTTCGAAACGGATTCGATCGCCGCAATATTGACTATGAAAGAGCTAAGATAGTTTTTGCCATTTTACTGGTCGTGCTAGAAACAGTAGCCAAAAGATATCGCTCTTCCCACTTAGGGGAATTTGAAGTAACCCAGGAAATACATTGATGTGTTGTTCCAGTTTTGTGGAAACTTCTATTTTTGCGAGGCAGACTTCAATCTTCCCTGAGTGATTTGGAGAATCTGATGAATGATATGTAGTACGTATGATAATATCCAATTGTCTTATGTGTACAATTTGAGTGCCACTTACAAATTTGAATATGACAGCAGAACCTGGGGCGTTAAGTCCTCACGGATACATACTATAATTCCACCGTGGTTGCTTTATTTTCTGTTCGTTCGTAATGGTACATACTTCGGTATGTGTACGTCAGCATACCCTATAGCAGGTTTAAGATTCATTTCCATAAGTGCTAAGTATGCAGCTTGATTGCATGTAGTGGGGCCTCATAGGAAAGAGATTTTTGTTTTGTTGCTGAGGTGCAATAGAAATATTAGTGTACTGGAGTTAGTGGTGGCCATCCTGTAGAGGCCTCGTAATGTGGTATGTGTGGTTCCAAGCCTGAGCCTGTGCTTGACGTAACCAGGTGAGCTGCTGCGCAATCTTTCGTGCCATGTACCAACAAGGTTTTTGTTCAGCTCCTACCTTTTTCATTCATAGGTGACACTAGTTGTTTGAAATAGCGAATCCTATGTCTGTATATCGTCGTTTAGGAGTCGACAGTGTGCGATTTCCTCTTCTTTGGTACCTTTCTTTTGTGGGGCGATAGTCAATAAAATAAAAATGAAATTCGAACATGTATTATTTCTGTGCGGCCCGTTATCAAATGATCCTAACCCCGGCACTGGTCCGCAACAAATGATTTGACGGCGTATGGAATACATACTGTAGAGCAAGCTTACTAAGATCTCAAAAGTTATTTCTTTTTAATTATTCTGGTTAATTAACACATAAATCTATGGTTGAATGGCCATGGCAATGCTTCAGACTAAAATTGACGCAATAACAAAGATTATGCCTGCATGTTAGGAGGCTTTATTTCATTTCGATTATATATTATATGGTTACCCGCTTGCAGTTGATGGAGATTACCTTTAAATTCGTTTCTCCATCCCCCTCACTTTCTTCTTCCGCCTTTCTCTCTTTCTCTCTCTCTCTCTCTTTCTCTTCCTCTCTCTGTTCTATATGTGTGTATATACAGACACATAAAAGTACATGTATATATAAAGTATATATTGTATACATATATATATATATTATATATATAATATATATATATAATATATATATATATACATATGTATGTATGTATATATTCTTTTAATTGTTTCAGCTATTTGACTGTGGCCATGCTGGAGCACCGCATTTAGTCGAACCAATCGCCCCTAGGACTTATTCTTTGTAAGCCTAGTACTTATTCTATCCGCTTAGTTACGGAGACTTAAACACACCAACGTCGGTTGTTAAGCTACGGTGGAGGTACAAACACAGACATACAAGCATATACATACACACACACACACACACACACATATATAATTATATATATATATATATATATATATATAATATATATATATATATATTATATTATATATATATTTAACATATGTTCTAATTATAAACAGGGCAAATTTTAGCCAATTCTCCGCAAACTTTAATCGATTTTCGAACCTCTGACACCCTCCAAAGAATGAATCCTGTATGTGTGTGTATGTGTATGTCTGTGCGTGCGCGTTATTCACATTCTGACGGTAATACCCGCATCAATGACTATGAAGTGACAGCAATATACACCAACATCCCTCCATCTTCAGAAAACTTTATGAAGAAAGAAATCTTGATAAAAAAGATAAAACGAGAACAAAGTCGTGTTTTCAATACATATTCAAAAGAAGAGCTATTCCTAACATATTCATACATAACCCACACACATACACACGCACACATACACTCACATACATGCACATACTACACACATACCACGGCTTCCAAATTTCACTCACGATCTACAGACAATCCGAGGCTACGATAACAAGCCCTTGTCCTAGGTAATAATAATAATGATAATGTTCGTCCTTCGGGTTCGAAGATGTCCATTGACATCATTTGGTGGAATTGCTGCTATGGGACCGGAGGTGGCTGGTGAGGCCTATCCGGGCAAGAAAGCCCCTCCCACAGGTGGGGCAGAAGTGGGTAGGGGCTGTGCTATTGGTGCAGGTGGCTCTGGCTTTCCGCATCTGGCGTTTCTGTTCTGCTGACTGAATCCGTCTCTCCTCGGCTGTCTTTGCTCCTGTGGTGATTGCGCTGCGCCAGGATGAGCGGTCGGCAGCAAGTGTCTCCCAAGTCTCTGTGCCGATGGAGAAGTCCTTGAGAGAGACTTTGTCCAAGGTACTGTGCAGTGGGATCCCGAAGAACACTTTTTAACTTTACAAACATGATTAATGCTGTTTGGAAGGGCATTAATGTCACAAAAACCAATCTCCCATCCTGTAAATTCAACACCTTGTACTACTCATTAATTAATACTTCGTAGGTTATAACAGGCCAAGTTAGTGTCATTTGTGCGTAGAAGTCAATTGTTTGAGCATGGTATTCCATAGGTTCTTGCGGTTTTGTTTTATAAACATAGAAACAATTTAACATTTACAACCATAGAAACAAAACACCATTCATAACATTCTAAACAAAACATTAATCTTTGTGCTAAACTGTTTATGTTTCGAATTACATTATTAGAAGGCTGTGAGCTGGCAGAACTGTTAGCACGCTGGCCAAAATGCATTTCGTCCGTCTTTACGTTCTGAGTTCAAATTCCGGTAAGGTCGACATTGCCTTTCAATTTTTCGAGGTCGGTGTTATTAGATGCACCACACACACCAACCATACACCTCAAAAGCTGCTGGCTCTCTACTAAAATTTGAAACCATCATCAGAATTCTTTATTGGCCCGCGAGGCTGGCAATATCTTTTGATTACCGGAAAGAACGGTATTTGTTCCAGATCTTTGCATTCTGGATTCAGATTGCACCGAGGTCAGCATTGTCTTTCATACCTTCGAGGTCGATAAAATTTCCAGTGAACTACTATCGATGGTATCGACTAATCCTCTCCTCTCAGAATTGCTGTCCTCGTCCCTAAATTAAAAACAATTATTAGAATATTTTTTTAATCATCGGAGCATAGAACCGGGTACCTTTGCAATAGTTGAGCCGGCTCCTTGAGTTCGAGTACTGCCGAGATCAGAATTTGCTTTTCATCTTTTCGTATTTATTCCATCCCTTGCATTCTAATTCAAATCCTGTCATAACCTAATAGGCTGTCGATTTAATCTGACGTCCGCTTTAACACCGGTTGCTTAGGTAACACTGTTGCCTACCCTCTGTTGCAAATATTTGGGTCAGGTCTTCTAGTTGAAGATTCCTTCCTCCCACCAGACTTGGAGGTACAGAAAGAATGGTTTTGGTAGACGGAAACTGAAAGAAGTCCTCTGTATGTATATAACTTTATATATAAAAGTGAGGTTGTGTGCTGTCTGTCTCCTACGATTTAGATTCCTAACTACTCCCACATTTTGTGGTGCAGTTTAACCAAAACCGGGTATCTTATAGTCGTGATTCATATCGAGCCCTTCTGGGTATTAGCGCGCGTCTCCGATGAGTCGACGATTAAAAAAAAATTTACCATCAATTTTTCCCATTTTTAATGCATTTTTGGCATATATAAGGGAAGTAACTCTCTAAAAATTTATTATTAAATCTCAGAACGTAAAAAGCTACAGTAACACCCCCCCCCCTTCGCGGTTAGCCATATTGAGATGGCTATTATATTTTACATCTCTAAAAATGCTTATATAGTTATTTCCCTTACAAACCCGAGCAACGCCTGGCGATACTGCTAGTGATTAATAAACTGCGATGGGTGAACCGCGATAGGTGAACCGCGATAGGTGAAACGCGATAGGTGAAACGCGATATGGTGAGGAATTACTGTATTATGTTTTTCTAGTGTCTTCCGTTTACATTCAAAACTAAAACTTCGTAATCTACAATTAATTTATAATTTCATGTTATATTACAAAATGCTTTGTTGCAATCCCAAATAAACAATTGTATTTACAAATTCAATGTCGTTCACGCAATCGAATAATTTGTGCAAATGAAATGCAGAAATGCCATTGCTGCAAATTAGTATGAATGTCTCGTTTGGTAAATCTCTTGTTTTGACCTAGTTTCATTCGGATATTTCTAATAAGTTTTCACACTCCATTCTCGCAATTTCAAATTTTAAGGGATGGATTGTATTTCTTTAATTTTTCATCTTCCTTCTTTACAATCCTGGAATCAAACGGACATGATGGATCAATTAGTAAGCAACTTTGCTTCTCCTTGTTATGCCTGGTTTATTATTTTCGCTTGATTAGGGAAATCCCACAAAATGTTGCATTTCTCCGACTCTTTCAACCCGATGGTCATAATCATCATCATCATCATCATTATTATTATTATATGAAAACTCACAGCTTATATTGCTGGGTATGATGGGAAGTGTCAGCTATCCACAGCCAGTAGACTAAGGTGACACTTGTTTACTGGTCACCTTTCAAGAATTCTGCGAAGAATTCTTGCAGTTCCCAGCAATGCTGATTTTTGTTGGTATTCTATCTTTCACCCTTGCACCAATCTTTTTCACCCATAATGGTAGTTGAGTGCACCAATTACTTCTGAGTGCACCAATTACTTCTGAGTGCACCAATTACTATCTCCAATTGGTATCACGTCTACTGTCTTCATTGACCACAACCTTCGTATTTCCCACTTCAAATCGTCATAGTCATTCATTTTTTCTTCTTCTTTCACCTTGATCCTGGTGTCGTCGATTGTCATACATGTTCCTTCTTTTTTATTCACCCCAACAATGTCCAGTTTCCGATGTTTGGTCAGGTGATCGCACTGAATCATTGCATCCCACGGGATTTTGCAATTCTCATTTTCAGTGACTCCTGGAATTTTCTCATACCACGCTTTTGCTCTATGTAGGCCGAGGTTTCCATAGAGCTCTCAATGGATCATTCCTGCAACATTGTCCTAGCATCTTTTGTATTCATGTTGTGCCAATTTCAGGCATTCGCTAACGATGTGCCATAGCGTTTCACCCCTCTCACCACACATTCTGCATTTGTTGCTATTGGTAGTGTTGTCTATTCTGCACTTCATATAGCTGGTCCTTAACTCTTGATCCTGAGCTGCGCATATGAGTTCTTCTGTCTCTATCTTCAGGTCAATCCTCCTCATCCATAGCCACCGGCGTTCACAACTCTTGCATTTCCTTCCATGCTTTTTCTTTTTTCTTTTTTCTTTTTTCTTTTTTATCTTTTTATCTTTTATCTTTTACTTGTTTCAGTCATTTGACTGTGACCATGCTGGAGCACCGCCTTTAGTCAACCAAATCGACCCCGGGACTTATTCTTTGTAAGCCCAGTACTTATTCTATCATACTCTTTCGCCGAACCGCTAAGTGACGGGGACATAAACACACCAGCATCGGTTGTCAAGCGATGCTAGAGGGACAAACACAGACACACAAACACAGACTCACAAACACAGGCACACAAACAAGGCTTTGGTCGGCTCGAGGCTATAGTAGAAGACACCTGCCCAAGGTGCCACTCAGTGGGACTGAACCCGGAACCATGTGGTTGGTAAGCAAGCTACTTACTACACAGCCACTCCTTCGTTCATTTCTGGCCTAAATTTTTCTTTAGTTACACAATTTTCAGTGTTGATGACGCCGACCTCCTTCAACAGTGGCATGTTTTATATACCACCCTAGGCTGTTTTTCTCTGCTGCGATACAGTCTTGGCAACTGATTAAATCTCTCACACACCCTTTCTTCTGGACAGGTAGAGCCTATTGGTGTCACTCTTAAGGTGAAAGGTTCCGTGTACTGTCAACATTTTTCTGGTCTTGGTATCCATTTTCTTCACTTCTCTCTTTTGCCATCTTATAATCCCCGCTTCATACTGAAGTGATGCTATCACCCATGCATTAACTGCTTGGATTTTATTCCATCCAGTCAATTTTGAGAGCAACACTAACCACAGTCTTCGGAAATATTCCATTCTCAGTTGCTCTTCCATTTCTTTTTCCATTACTTCTAGTATACCAAGGTATTTGCGTCCTTCCGTTTCAATTTGTTTGATCAGGTCTCTGTTCGGTAATTCTATCCCTGCTAGGAACTGTACCTTGCTTCCTTTTAGGTATATTATTCCGCACTTCTTGAGTCCAAATTTCATTCTAATATCTGGGATTTGGTGCACACAGAAGTCTCCGTTACGTTACTTTGCATAGAATGAAACAATAAACACCCCACGCCTTCTGGATACTCCTACTTTAGATATTGATAATATTCTGGTGTTATTCTATCAAAATTCTGTCACAGACATTTCTCCTGCAGTTATACCCTATTTCATTTTTAATAAATTATTATAGCGATGCTCTAATTTTTGCACCGAGTATGATTAAATTTATTCACGAAGCGCTGATTCGTACTTCGAATGACCTTGAATTTCATGTTATCATCGTTGACACCGTCTCCCTGTGTGTTGCACATTTTAAAATTGAACTCACCCTTCCTTTTCCGATGAGTTCTCTTCTTCCTTCTCCCCCGTAATTTTCCGATTTCCGTTCTATCCCCCATAGTCACAAGACTATCGCGTAATACTTGTAATTGAGGAAGGACACCCACTCGTTAGTTTCTGCAACCGAGAACGAGAAGTGTTCTGTTGTTGCTATTCATCATTCGCTTCTCTGTCTCCATCTCACTGCTACTGTTGGTATGTGGAGGCGCAATGGCCCAGTGGTTAGGGCAGCGGACTCGCGGTCATAGGATCGCGGTTTCGATTCCCAGACCGGGCGTTGTGAGTGTTTATTGAGCGAAAACACCTAAAAGCTCCACGAGGCTCCGGCAGGGGATGGTGGTGATCCCTGCTGTACTCTTTCGCCACAACTTTCTCTCACTCTTACTTCCTGTTTCTGTTGTACCTGTATTTCAAAGGGCCGGCCTTGTCACTCTCTGTGTCACGCTGAATATCCCCGAGAACTACGTTAAGGGTACACGTGTCTGTGGAGTGCTCAGCCACTTAGACGTTAATTTCACGAGCAGGCTGATCCGTTGATTCGGATCAACCGGAACCCTCATCGTCGTAACCGACGGAGTGCTTCCACTGTTGGCATGGACAGAGTAAAGGGTTATTCGAGCTCCTGGCCGTGCGGAAAACATTGTTCTTTTCAGTCACCTTCAGAGTTTCGACCGACGGTGCTTTCAGAACAGCAACATTTTCTTCGGTTTATTATCGTTGTCTCAACTGCTACATCTCTTCTTTCGTTTTTGTTGTTTCTACGCTTAGGAAGCCTTCAAATGATTTTTGCTACCACACGTCTAGCAACTACGCTTCATGCCTCATTACCCATCCTTCCGCATCCAGGACTAGGAACGGTTCTGGAATAGACTTGTCTTCAGGGGGTTATGGGTTTTTATGTCAATTAAGATCCCACCCAATCACATGTCATTCTTGGTGACATTCACTTATCTACAATGTGCTCCGATACCCCAAGGGTCAATCTCGTGATCAATATCCTTGACACTAACCCTAATCCTTCGCCGCCCCAAATACTAGGCACAAGTGCGCATGTACGCATACCATTGGTACATTTATTAGCTTACTTCATCGTCATTCAAGAAAACTACACATGTAGACCTATACACTTTATCTCGGACCAATCTAGGTAATTTAGATAACACATCGGCCAGCGCTGCTTGTAACTCTTGCTTTTAATAACAAGCTAAGTCTAAGACAGGACTGATCCGATATGTTTCTGTGAACTTCAAGATGTGATCATTAAGACTTGTAAGTCCACTGGAACCCCAACCGTGCCATTCGTGGCCACTTAGGCACTTTCTACCTGCCCAGGAGTATGACAACGATATTTTTTAGTGTAACCCTTGTACTTTGTCGAGTTTATGTATCATACCGGTCCTGCAGTATCAACGGGATACTCGGCCGGCCTCTTCATTCCGTCATCAGTTTGAAAAATCAAGCATCTGGTTCAGAAACTCTTTCCTAGACTTTGGGCGAAATATGACCACCTACACTGAACAGGGTTACCTTTAAGCTTTGCACTAAGTGGTGGGAAGAGTAGCGCAGTAGTTGAGGAAACATATTCCACTTTTAGTAAAACATCATAAAAAAATTAACTTGATTAAAAAAAGTCCTACAAAGATATACTTTTTTTCATAGTTACAAAATTTTGCCAAGTAAATGTATTTTCGGTCAATCTATTCGTTTTCAAAATTTGTTAGCTATGCAGGTAAATGTAGAACTTTTATTCTGGTTCTGTTTTTTTTTTTTTTCATTCGCAAGTGTTTGTGTGTATATGTGTATTGTTGCTATTATTGCTGTTGTTGTATACCAGCTTTTTACGAATGTTTAGTACAATGTTGGCGTTTTTTCTTTCTATCAAACAAAATAATAAACTTTTTCTACTTCAAAAATGCTTACATTTTGCTATGTGATAAAATCAGCTTTATATTTTCATCTCTCTATACTGTTGTATTCAGCCGGGATTTTTAGTAGGCGTTATTTCTTTTGTTAATGGCAGCCATTTTTACGTTGGATATAAACACACGCGCGCGAGCACAAACAAACAAACAAACATACAAGCAAACAATAATGTTTAATATGTCTGACAATGACCGGACTTCATTCTCTCCCCGTATGAAGAAATATCCACATTTTCCCAATAAGTTCTCTGAAGGAGTTATTTAATGAGAAATGTTTTTCCTTTCAGTATGAAGCGGCTGACCTCCCCTGTTCGAAAGTCTATAATGGACGCAGATTGTGTGTCAAATAGCTAGCTTGAGGCGGTGGCCTCTTGGAGCTAATCATCGACAGCTTTAGTCTTATATTTATAAGATTGCCATATTAGTATGGCGATAACTATTAATAATAATAATAATAATAATAATAATAATAATAATATAATAATAATAATAATAATAAAATAATAATAATTATTATTATTATTATTATTTTATTATTATTTTATTATTATTATATTATTATTATTATTATTATCATCATTATTATTATTATTATTATTATTATTATTATTATTTTATTATTATTATTATTATAAATAAATAAATAAATAGATAAGTAAATAAATAAATAAATAAATACATTTCGTGTTTAATTTCCCATGCTATCAGCAGCTCTTAAATTACTTCTTCACAGTCCTAATGACAGCTTCTGAGATATGAATGCTTACTTACAAATATTCATGTAAGCGAGCCGAGGAGCATGCATACATTTTGTGAGTAATGACGGCATATGTTGTATGTAATAAAGAGTGTAGAGTGTAACAAGTGATTTGTACAACAGAGCCGAGAAAAGCTGGCGATGTAGAAAATGACACCGTAATGCTAATATTAGTATGGATAGGAGCCAAGGTGGAGCCTCTACGTAGTCGCTCTACTCGCTAAAAATGGCAGCTGGAGGGGAAGAACTGATCTCTTGAGACGGGATTGCAAAAGAACTGGGCTCCCTGTGAGAAAGTGGTGTGTAAGAAGACGGACTTTATGAATGAGCTAAAACAGTGATTCCCAATGTGGGGCACATGCCCTGATGATGGAACCTGGGAAAATTGTGGTGGGGCGTGGGATCCAAATTTTTCTTCTTTTTCTTTTTTGTTTTATTTGGTTGACGATTTGATTCGAGTCAAGAGAAGCAGAATCGAAATTACAAATCATGGTGATTTATTCTTTTACTCTTTTACTCTTTTACTTGTTTCAGTCATTTGACTGCGGCCATGCTGGAGCACCGCCTTTAATCGAGCAACTCGACCCCGAGACTTATTCTTTGTAAGCCCAGTACTTATTCTATCGGTCTCTTTTTGCCGAACCGCTAAGCCACGGGGACATAAACACACCAGCATCGGTTGTCAAGCAATGCTAGGGGGACAAACACAGACACACAAACACACACACATACATATATATATATATATATATATACATATATGCGACGGGATTCTTTCAGTTTCCGTCTACCAAATCCACTCACAAGGCTTTGGTCGGCCCGAGGCTATAATAGAAGACACTTGCCCAAGGTGCCACGCAGTGGGACTGAACCCGGAACCATGTGGTTGGTACGGCTGAAACAAACAAACTTGTCTCTTCGAATCAATGAAATCTGCCGTATTCACTAGGTTAAGGTCCTCGTTAAAACAATTCACATTTTTTTCTTAGTCAAAAATGTACTTTTTCTTTGTACTCAGTACTAATTAAAAGAGTTACCGGTAGATTTCTTTGTATTAAATAATTATAAAATATTGATTTCAAATTTTGGCAAGAGGCCAGCAATTTTGGGGAAGGGAATAAGTTGATTACGTTGACCCCAGTGCGCAGCTGGTACTTATTTTATCGATCCTGAAAGGATGAAAGTTGACCTCTGCGGAATTTGAACTCAGAACGTAAAGGCGAACGAAATTCCCCAGTACTTTGGGATCCCCATGCAGTGACAATAATACTAATGCAATCTGCACTGACTCTTCATTGTAGTATGTGAAACTGTAGGTGCCAAAATATATACCCTCAAAATGACCAATATCTTAGAAGTAATTTATTATTTATCTCATTTGTTAAAACACCTCATAAAATCCATTATTACACTGTTGCCGTGGCATCTAAATTTAAATTTAGATAATTTAATCATATTACATCCCTTTAAAACTAAAATAAATGTTCTGAGCACTTCACTTGCTAAATTGACGTGGGATCTCAAAGACAGACATACTGATTACTCAATTTCACAGTCAAATAAACATACTGAACTTCCATACAGAGGGGTTTGGGTAACTGTAATTTCTGTTTTATCGAAGCCCTTGTAATTCTCAGGTATAGGTTACGTTTAATTAATAAGCTTACGGAATCATTGTCTCATTGTTACCTCCAGTTCAGTAAAACTTTCTTGAAAATTGCATTTCATTAAGTCACCTAATTTTGATAGAGCTAAAGATTACGTTCTTCTTCTTTATGTTACTCTGGCTTTAACACAGATGATTCTCCATCAAATACTCCTTTCGTCTTAATACTTCCCACTTAAATTACTTTCCTGTATAATAACGAATCGTTTATTTTTTAACTATTGGTCTTATTTAATTGTAATTCTAATGAATTTGATAATATTGAGCCATAATTCTAGTGGCCGTCTTATAGCTTTATTCTCTACATTTATTTTAACTACTTGTCATACTCTCAAATCTATATCTCCATTTTCTCTTTGCATTTTTCCTTTCTCCTGTTAACGGCACCTCCAAAAAACAATATAACAGTGAACGGTTACCTTTTTTGAACATCTCCATTTTATCTCTTAGTCTGCTTGTCTTTCCACTGATATATATGTATACATTAAATCTTTCGTTCCCTAAATATATCAGTTAATCGCACTAGCGATTTGCTATAGATCCAACGAATCGGAACTAAGATGGCACTTCGTTTTCATTGTCCCTCCGGCTGGGTGTTTCTTTGAAAATGTGACAACTTGGTATGTAATTTATAACCATGATAATCTAAGACCTTCTCTTTCTCATTATATTTATTTAACCAAATTCGGCCGCGTAATTTAGTACTACATTAAGTTCGATGAGATGGTTGGTGGAAAATTTCATTCAATATTATATTGTATTACATAAAGCAATTTTTATAGGGATAACCGAGCATGTTGATTGGTGTAATTATAGAAACTAATTATAGAAACGACCGCAACTGATTGAAAGATGTAATGGCTATACCTGCATTCCTTTGTTCATAGATAGAGGGACAGACAGACAGACAGACAGACAGACACAGAGAGTGACATGGCCGGCCCTTTGAAATACGGGTACAACAGAAACAGGAAGTAAGAGTGAGAGAAAGTTGTGGTGAAAGAGTACAGCAGGGATCACCACCATCCCCTGCCGGAGCCTCGTGGAGCTTTTAGGTGTTTTCGCTCAATAAACACTCACAACGCCCGGTCTGGGAATCGAAACCGCGATCCTATGACCGCGAGTCCGCTGCCCTAACCACTGGGCCTTTGCGCCTCCACATGATAACCATAACGATCAGCAGAAGGACGAGAAACTATTCAGCACAGAGCACAACTTAGCAACAACAATGTTGCTTTGTTGCTGCTTCATTCAGAAATAAACAATGTCCCATGTTTTTACGATTGGGTTTACATGTACAGTGAGAGAGAGAGAGAGAGAGAGAGAGAGAGGGAGGGAGAGAGAGAGAAGTGTGTGCGTGCATGTGAAGGTATATATGAATATATGGATACGACCGTTAGTATGTATATTGAGGTGTGTGTGTGTGTGTGTGATTGCCTGAGTATATTTGTAAATGTGTGTGAGAGAGTAGTAGTGTGTGTGAATGAGAGAAATAGAAGAAAAGTAGAAAGAGTATAGGAGAAAAATGTGTTTGAATGGATTGAATAATGTGACAGGCTGAGAGATAGAATGCATGCGGGAAAGAGAGAGGGATGGTGTGTGTGTGTGTGTGTGTGTGTGTGTATGTGTGTGTGTGTGTGTGTGTGTGTGTGTATTTGAGAGAGAGAGAGCGAGAGAGAGAGAGACATTTCATGAACGTCCAAGTGTGTATGAATGCGAGTGCTTGTCTGTAAATGTGCGCGCGTGAGTGACTGAGTGCGTTTAAGAAAGTGTGGAGGAAATATTCCATGGTTCGAGAGACTTTTCCAAACGTTCCACGAGAGAGTAAAACATCTATGGGATAAACAAGCAAACAAGTCACTCTTTAAACAGTGAATAGTTGATTGTATAACTAAAATAATTGATCCAGTGCTATAAACGAAATGAAGTGTCCAATATTCTAAGTACAGTGAATCGGCCAAAGTTATAACCATGGTTATAACTGGCGATGTACCGTAAGAGAGGGAATACAAAGGAGTGACAGAGAGAGAGAGAGGAGAAATGGAAAGACAAGAAAAGACATCAACAAGAAACTATGGCATTACAACCAGCCAGGAACAGTCTTCGCTACATTTGCGGTACCTGCCAGAGGGAGTGTTTGTCCAGGATAGGAATACACAGCCACAGCAGGAAATGTATCAGAACATGAAATGTAAAAGCCGGACTAGACTACTTTATGCGCAACTCCATCGTCTCCCGAGACAAAAAGGATGCCAACCAATAACCATGGTGAACAATCCAAATCTGCTGAGAAATATAACTACAGTAGATCGTCCTTTGTTATATCGAGAGAGAATGGTCCAATGCTTTTGCTTCACTTTACATCAGTCTTTCTTTATATATTGTTTTCAAATTTTGGCACAAGGTCTTGGGGAGAGGACTAATCGATTACATCGGCTCCCAGTACTCAACTGGTTCTTATTTTATCGATCCGGAAAAGATCAACGACAAAGTCGACCTCGGCGGAATTTGAACTCAGAACGTTAACTCGGAAGAAACGCCACTAAGCACTTTTTTTCTTTCCGGCACCGTAACGATTCTGCCAGCCTGCCGCCTTAGTGTCTCCTTATATATCTTTATATATATTTGTTCGTTCAGTTAGTGAAGTGGAAGTTTGCATATGTGTCGTTCCAGCACAAATCTGGAACGAGAGATAGAAATATGAAGACGTTGATCCGTTTCTTTCCCAATCATAGCCCCTGCATATATATATATATTTTTAAAGAACGAAAAAACAGAGTACAACACATACAACACAAGGAACATTCCCTATCTTCAGCTGCCCCTCGAAACACGGAATAAATCGAAGCAGGGGCAACTGAAGAAGGGGAATGTTCCTTGTGTTGTATGTCTTGTAATCTGTTTTTTCGTAGTTTGAAAAAGTCCGTTTCTATGTTTTGTTTTTATGTTTTCGTTTCTCGTTGTGTTCGACGTTTTTTTGGTGTCCTGTACCCATATATGCATGTATATATACATATAGATGTAGGTATATACATATATGTATGTATGTATGCATATGTTTTATTTATTAATTTGTTATATATATTACTCTTTTACTTGTTTCAGTCATTTGACTGCGGCCATGCTGGAGCACCGCCTTTAATCGAGCAAATCGATCCCGGGACTTATTCTTTGTAAACCCAGTACTTATTCTATCGGTCTTTTTTGCCGAACCGCTAAGTGACGGGGACGTAAACACACCAGCATCGGTTGTCAAGTAATGCTAGAGGGACAAACACACACACACAAACACACACACACACATATATATATATATATACATATATACGACAGGCTTCTTTCAGTTTCCGTCTACCAAATCCACTCACAAGGCATTGGTCGGCCCGGGGCTATAGCAGAAGACACTTGCCCAAGATGCCACGCAGTGGGACTGAACCCGGAATCATGTGGTTGATTAGCAAGCTACTTACCACACAGCCACTCCTGCGCAATATATGTTATCTTTTATCTTTTACTTGTTTCAGTCATTAGACTGCGACCATCCTGGAGCACCGCAATGAAGAAATTTTAGTCAAATGAATCGACCCTGGTACTTATTTTTGTTAAGCCTGATACTTATTCTATGGGACTTTTTTGCCGAACCGCTAAGTTACGGGGACGTAAACATACCTATACCGGATGTCAAGCGGTACTGGGAAACGAACACAGACACGATGACGCACACACATACACTCATACACGCTCTCATATATTCAGTTTACGTCTACCAAATCCACTCACAAGGCCGAGGCTATTCTAGAAGATATTTGCTTACAATGCCACTCAGTGGGACTGAACTCAGAACCATGTAGTAGGAAAGCAAACCTTTTATCACCTAGCTAAATGCAACAGATTTCTACAGTTTCTGCCTACCAAATTCCCTCATAAGGAATTGAGTGTGCAGGGTCTGTCACTGAAACACTTATCCAATACCGAATAGTGGAGCTGAACCCCGAAACTTCGTGGTTGTTAAACGAACTTCTTAACCACACAGCCATGCCTGCCCCTAATTTTAGAATAATCTTTATTTTATCTTCAGTGTGCTATGAAGATAGTGGATGCGCAATGGCCCAGTGGTTAGGGCAGCGGACTCGCGGTCGTAGGATCGCGGTTTCGATTCCCAGACCGGGCATTGTGAGTGTTTATTGAGCGAAAACACCTAAAAGCTCCACGAGGCTCCGGCAGGAGATGTGGTGATCCCTACTGTACTCTTTCACTACAACTTTCTCTCACTCTTACTTGCTCTTTCTGCTGTACCTGTATTTCAAAGGGCCGGCCTTGTCACTATCTGTGTCACGCTGAATATCCCCGAGAACTACGTTAAGGGTACACGTGTCTGTGGAGTGCTCAGCCACTTACATGTTAATTTCACGAGCAGGTTGTTCCGTTGATCGGATCAACCGGAACCCTCGTCGTCGTAACCGACGGAGTGCTTCCACCAAGTGGAACTGAACCCCGAAACTTCGTGGTTGTTAAACGAACTTCTTAACCACACAGCCATACCTGTCCCTAAATTTAGAATAATCTTTATTTCATCTTCAGTGTGCTATGAAGATAACTGAGAACCACCAGCATATAATGTCGTGGCACTGAATAAATGAAGAAATAGTTTTTGGATTTAATTACCAAAGTTCTCAAGATGATCGTTTGTAAGTAGTTAAGGCTCGTGGAGTAAAAGACAATATTTTGTTTGTTTATTTGTTTTGTGATGGTGTGGTGGTGATGGTGGTGGTGCGTGGAATATAAATATATAATTATGCGAAGATATATGAATACGATACGCTTTGTGAGGATGTATGGTACAAGTAAAAATTGTTGACATCAGCCGACTGAGTATGTATGTATATATATGTACATGGTATAATGTAACATGTATATAATAATATACATCGAGAAGTCATACACAAAATACACTCTGTGTATGATGTGTGTGTGTGTGTCTGTGTGTAATGTATACGGGAGTAAAAGTGTAAGTGTCTCTGCATATGGTATCTGTGTATGTGTGCGCATGAGTGTGCCAGATCGGTATAATGAGTAGGCGTGGTCCTGGGACTATGACAGAGTATTTGGTTGGAAGCGGGGGAGTGTCGAAAGAAAATAACAAGCTATTTTCAGTGGTGTGATGTCTCAGATAACTGAATCGGAAACTGCGTGATATATATATATACGCGCACGTGTGTGTGTGTGTGTGTGCGTGCGTGCGTGCATGCATACATACATACATACATACATACATACATACATACATACATACATACATACATATAAGCGTAGCTGTGTGGTAAGAAGCTTGTTTCCCAAGCACATAGTTCCGGGTTCAGTCCCACGGCGTGGTAGTTGAGCAAATGTCTTCAAATATGGCCTCTGGCCGACCGAAGCCTTGTGAGTGGATTCGGTTGTTGGAATCTGAAAGAAACTCGTTGTGTGTGTCTGTGTGTGCGCGCGTGTGTGTGTGTGTGTGTGTGTGTGTGTGTGTGTCTACCGCTTGACAACCGGTGTTGGTTTCTTTACGTCCTCGTAACTTAGCGGTTCAGCAATAAGAGTCCCATAGAATAAGTACCAGGCTTTAAAAAAATAGGTATTGGGG